>NC_059222.1:35924209-35936709 GCF_020615455.1 Coregonus clupeaformis | reverse complement strand
CAAATATTTGAAACATATATTCAACCAGTGTCTACCACAGGGGCTATTTGAGGGAGAGGTGGAGGGGAGTTGGGAGGGGTGCAGAGAGAGGGAGGGGGAAAGGTATAAGGACAGAGAGAGAGAAAGGAGGAAAAATATGGAGAGAGAGAGAGAGAGAGAGAGAGAGAGAGAGAGAGAGAGAGAGAGAGAGAGAGAGAGAGAGAGAGAGAGAGAGAGAGAGAGAGAGAGAGAGAGAGAGAGAGAGAGAGAGAGAGAGAGAGAGAGAGAGAGAGAGACAGAGAGACAGAGAGACAGAGAGACAGAGAGACAGAGAGACAGAGAGACAGAGAGACAGACAGACAGACAGACAGACAGACAGACAGACAGACAGAGCTGACCTGACCATAGTTGAAAGTTATCTAGATTCAGAAGTACTTTCTCCTCTTATTCACCCTCTATCTAAATTCATGAGGGAGAGAGTGAGTGGAGGTGAGCAGCACTTGTCTCTATATTTATGGAGTGGGAACAGGGCATTTGCATTTATATTCGATTGGGAGGAAACACAGACTGCTGAGTGGAGTCGCGAGGCCTCACAGAACACACACACACACAGAACGGTACTCTGAATGAAGGAACACTATTGTTGGTACTAAGACCTGGACGCTTGTCTCTCCCTACATTTTTATTGCAACACTTCCAAAACCATCCAGTGCGTTAGCTTTGGCAGCGTGTATGTGAAATCGCTCCATAAGGGTGTATGTTTGAAGCCTGCAGCGCTAACACCTAACCAGACAGCTCTTTGGACACACACACAGTGCTCTGACATCTCCATGGCCCAGAGGACAGCTCCACAGTCGGTCTCATTCTCCTCCTCTGTTCTTTGAACCACCCAGCCCTGGATCTCACCTTAGTCTCCCCCCTCCTCACTCCTTACTCCCCCTGATCCTCCCTGCCTCACCCATGCCTCTCTCACCCCTGCCCCTACCTCTCCCTGCCTCCCCCCTCCCGCTCAACATCAGACCACACCAGGCCTCAAGGCACAGTGGCCTGCCTAACTAACCTATCATTCTTTCCTGGCTACGATCCCTGGGATGCCCCCCAGTGCCAAGATTCCACAGCAAGCCCAAGACCAGGGTTTCCCAAACTCGGTCCTGGGGCCCCCTCCCCCCCTGGGTGCACGTTCCCCCCAGTGATACACTAATTTGATTATTTGAATCAGCTGTGTAGTGCTGGGGGGGGATGTGGACCACACCATTCTCTTGGGCCACAGGGGTGCTGGAACTTGCCAATTCTGAATAACTGTATCCCATCTAGTCAAAACCCAGAAGGCGGGAAGCTCGTGAGGAGCAACTATTTCCCAGGCTTTTCACATGCGCTAGCTTCAAACAGTACGTGTTTGTTTTCATACACTACCACCTACTTTCAGAGAAATCTAACACTATGCGATGTAACCCTGTTTAACTAACAGTTAACTATCTTTCTCTCCTTATCACTCTCTGTAGGCAGCTGATGGAGAATCAGATTGGAGCGATAGAGCGTGGAGCGTTTGATGACATGAAGGAGCTGGAGAGACTGTAAGTAGGCTACAGCATGTGTCTGTGTGTTCATATTGGCTCTCAAATAGGTTTAGGGTTTGGACGAGTGTTATCATCCCGGTCCATCAGGGGTGGCGGCATGGGAGCAGGCAAGTTTTGATGAGGTTTTACCCTGGATTTACCTGACCCATCCTTCCCCAGGAGGCTCAGCCACAGCCCTGGCCCATCACTGGAGCATGAGGCTTTACCAGTCAGTCTGTGTAAACAGCTTGTAAACAGCAGGGTTAGGGTGAGCAGCAGGGTAACACAACACACAGACAAACATACCCACCACACCACGGGTAACACGTAAAACCCCCATACCCCATTCAGTATGGGGGTGTTAGCCACAGGACATTATGGAGCAGTACATATACACATGATGGTTAATGTACAAAAATGGCAGCCAGAAGGATATTGAAGAGCCCCACTCATGGTGTTTAAAGACTACATCAGAGACACTATTCAGTTGGTCACTAAACGTGTGGTGAGGCTTGAGGGTACAGAGATCTAGGAGAGACCCAGGCAGCCAGCTGTTGCTCACATATACACAGAGACCAATTATAACCCACACAACCACACGACCAACCTGAGAATAAACACTACATTGCCAAAAGTATGTGGACACCTGCTCGTCGAACATCTCATTCCAAAATCATGGCCATTAATATAGAGTTGGTCCCCCCTTTGCTGCTATAACAGCCATAACAGTTGCAAACTACACTGAGTGCACAAAACATTAGGAACGCCTGCACTTTCCATGACATAGACTGACCAGGTGAATATAGGTGAAAGCTATGATCCCTTATTGATGTCACTTGTTAAATCCACTCAATCAGTGTTGATGAATGGGAGGAGACAGATTAAAGCCTTGAGACAATTGAGACATGGATTGTGTATGTGTGCCATTCAGAGGGTGAATTGGCAAGACCAAATATTTAAGTGCCTTTGAACAGGGTATGGTAGAAGGTGCCAGGCGCACCAGTTTGAGTGTGTCAAGAACTGCAACGCTGCTGGGTTTTTCACACTCAACAGTGTCCCCTGTGTATCAAGAATGGTCCACCACCCAAAGGACATCCAGACAACTTGACACAACTGTGGGAAGCATTGGAGTCAACATGGGCCAGCATCCCTGTGGAACGCTTTTGACACCTTGTAGAGTACATGCCCCAACGAATTGAAGCTATTCTGAGGGCAAAAGGGTCGTGCAACTCAATATTAGGAAGTTGTTCCTAATGTTTTGTACACTCAGAGTATATGTCCAAGCCAAGGTATAACAAATGAATGGAGATTGTTCTTACCATTGAGAGTTGAAGAGCTCCTTCACTCCAACAGTGTACTTCTTGGCCTTCCCCATTATTTTCTCTCCCATTCTGCCCACTGGGCACAGACGTCATTTCAATGTCTACTTTTGATTTACACTAACCAAAAATATAAACCCAACATGTAGCAATTGAAAAGGTTTTACTGAGTTACAGTTCATATAAGGAAATCAGTCAATTGAAATCCATAAATTAGGCCCTAATCTATGGATTTCACGTGACTGGGAATACAGATGTGCATCTGTTGGTCACAGATACACTACATGACCAAAAGTATGTGGACACCTGCTCATCTCATTCCAAAATCATGGGCATTAATATGGAGATGGTCCCCCGTTTGCTGCTATAACAGCCTCCACTCTTCTGGGAAGGCTTTCCACTAGATGTTGGAACATTGCTGCAGGTCGGGCACTGATGTTGAGCGAATAGGTCTGGCTCGCAGTCGCCGTTCCAATTAATGCCAAAGGTGTTTAATGGGGTTGAGGTCAGGGCTCTGTGCAGGCCAGTCAAGTTCTTCCACACCGATCTCGACAAACCATTTCTGTATGGACCTCGCTTTGTTCACAGGGGCATTGTCATGCTGAAACAGGAAAGGGCCTTCCCCAAACTGTTGCCACAAAGTTGGAAGCACAGAATCGTCTAGAATGTCATTGTATGCTGGAATGTAGGGGCCTAGCCCGAACCATGAAAAACAGCCCCAGACCATTATTCCTCCTCCACCAAACTTTACATTTGGCACTATGCATTGGGGCAGGTAGCGTTCTCCTGGCATCCGCCAAACCCAGATTAGTCCGTCGGACTGCCAGATGGTGAAGTGTGATTCATCACTCCAGAGAACGCATTTCCACTGCTCCAGAGTCCAATGGCGGCGAGCTTTACACCACTCCAGATGACTCTTGGCATTGCGCATGGTGATCTTAGGCTTGTGTGCGGCTGCCTTGCCATGGAAACCCATTTCATGAAGCTCCCGACAAACAGTTATTGTGCTGACGTTGGTTCCTGAGACAGTTTGGAACTCGGTAGTGAGTGTTGCAACCAAGGACAGACGATTTTTATGCACTAAGCGCTTTAGCACACGGCGGTCCCGTTCTGTGAGCTTGTGTGGCTTACCCCTTCGCAGCTGAGCCGTTGTTGCTCATAGACGTTTCCACTTCCCAATAACAGCACTTACAGTTGACCGGGGCAGCTCTAGCAGGGCAGAAATGTGATGAACTGACTTGTTGGAAAAGGTGGCATCCTATGACGGTGCCACGTTGAAAGTCACAGAGCTCTTCAGCACGGGCCATTCTAATGCCAATGTTTGTCTATGGAGATTGCATGGCTGTGGGCTCGATTTTATACACCTGTCAGCAGCGGTTGTGGCTGAAATAGCTGAATCCACAGATTTGAAGGGTCCACATATTTTTGACCATGTAGTATATATCCGGTCATTAATCTGGGAGTGAATTGGTCTAACAACTATATCCATGGCCAGCATTTACCAACCTTTGAAACTAGAATAAAGTTCTAGTTTAGCATGAACGGAGCCGCTAGAAACCCAGTCAAGTCCATTATAATTCTCCATCTGCAACCCAGTCTGTGTATCTGTATGTGGCTGTAGGCCAATACATCAGTCTATGCTTTGCTACAGGCACGACCCGACCTGTCTCTCCTCTCCCATTCGTCCCATTCACCTCCATTTACTCCCATGTGTTTCCAACGGAGCATTGAGACGGTATAAAGCTGTGGTTTCAAACGGCAATTAGCAACAGTCTGTTCCTGATTTTGATAATGGTTGTATTTGCATAAAGCCTGCCAGCCTCATTCTTTGTTACCCTGGGGAGGAGAAGGCAGTGCCCAGCCAAGCTGCCTGGAGGCTCCAATATGCTCTTCTGCCTCTGCAAATGTTTTTTAGTAACCGTTGTTTTCTTAGTCCACTACAGATGAAAGCTGGATGTGTTCACATACCTGATACGTCTATAGCGGACTGTTGAAATGAAGTGTCAAAATAAATCTGTTGTTTTCTTCTTATAGTTGTGAACTGAAATACAATCTACTGATAAACAATAATGTATTGCTATGTGCGGTGTTGGAGTGCATTTTGCAGAAATAATGTACCATTCATAATCTAGTTGTGCCCCACAGTGCAGAGCTTACTGTGCACAAAAAGTGCTGTAATTTCTTAACGGTTCACCCGATATGGATGAAAATACAATCAAACTGAAACTGACAGTCTGCACTTTAACCTCATAGTCATTGTATCATTTCAAATCCAAAGTGCTGGATTACAGAGCCAAAACAACAATACATATGTCACTGTCCCAATACTTTTGGAGATTCAATGTATCTGCTGTACTAATCATGTGTTCTCTGTGGCAGGCGCCTGAACAGGAACCAACTGCAGCACCTTCCAGAACTGCTGTTTCAGAAGAACCCTGCACTGTCACGTCTGTGAGTACACACACCTTACACTCTCTCTCTTCGGTACACACACTTTCTCCATCTTACTCCTGTTGTGAGAGTACCCACATGGATTCTCTGCCTCACCCTTTACCGGCTTCCTGCCATGGAAGTGTGTGTGTGTGTGTGTGTGTGTGTGTGTGTGTGTGTGTGTGTGTGTGTGTGTGTGTGTGTGTGTGTTTGTGTGTGTATGTGTGTGTGTGTGTGTGTGTGTGTGTGTGCTTGTGAAGACTGGATGAGTAGAATTCCAGGAGGCCTTGGCAGGTCGGAGTGTGTTTTCTGCATTGTTGCCAAGTCATCTGCAGAGTCTGCGGTGTGTGTGTGTGTGTTTTTGTGTGTGTGTGTGTGTGAGGATGATGGAATAAGGGGGTATTTGAGTATGTTGGGTAGTAGGGAGAGGAATCCAAACTGTTGCTAGAGGAAGGAGTCATTATCTCTGGTCGTCTGCGTACGAAGTGATAGTTCAGTGTTTGGTGGTGGATCCTAGTGGTTTTATTCTCTCTCTATCGGACACACACAAACACACACTTGCACACACACATACACACTCCCGTGGCATGACCATCCCAAGGTAAGGCTAAACTTTAATGGGTGTTCCGTTCCATTTTCAGAGGATAATGAGTGTCCCTGTCGCTGGCCGATCGTTCCGGCTCCAATCACTCCGCTTCAGATGACCTGCTGCTGCTGCATATGGGAATAAGGAACCACTGGGACAATCAATTTCCCTCTGCACTTCTCCTGTCCCTATTCAAATCAAATCAAATCAAATGTTATTTGTCACATGCACCGAATACAACAGGAATACAACCTTACAGTGAAATGCTTACTTACAAGCCCTTAACCAATAATGCAGTTTTAAGAAAAATAAGTGTTAAGTAAACAATAGATAAGTAAAAAATAAAAGCACTAAAATAACAGTAAAAATAACAGTAGCGAGGCTATATACTGTACATGGGGTACCGGTACAGAGTCAATTAGTCGAGGTAATTGAGGTAATGTGTACATGAAGATAGAGTCCGGGTGGCCATTTGATTAGCTGTTCAGGAGTCTTATGGCTTGGGGGTCGAAGCTGTTAAGAAGTCTTTTGGACCTAGACTTGGCGCTCCTGTACCGCTTGCCGTGCGGTAGCAGAGAGAACAGTCTATGACTAGGGTGGCTGGATGCTTTGACAATTTTTAGGGCCTTCCTCTGACACCGCCTGGTATAGAGGTCCTGGATGGAGGAAGTTTGGCACCAGTGATGTACTGGGCCGTACACACTACCCTCTGTAGTGCCTTGTGGTCGAAGGCAGAGCAGTTGCCATACCAGGCAGTGATGCAACCAGTCAGGATGCTCTCGATGGTGCAGCTGTAGAATCTGAGGACCCATGCCAAATCTTTTCAGTCTCCAGAGGGGTAATAGGCTTTGTCGTGCCCTCTTCACGACTGTCTTGGTGTGTTTGGACCATGATAGTTTGGTGATGTGAACACCAAGAAACTTGAATCTCTCAACCTGCTCCACTACAGCCCCAGCAATGAGAATGGGGGCGTGCTCAGTCCTTATTTTCCTGTAGTCCACAATCATCTCCTTTGTCTTGATCATTTTGAGGGAGATGTTGTTGTCCTGGCACCACACGGCCAGGTCTTTGACCTTCTCCCTATAGGCTGTCTCATCGTTGTCGGTGATCAGGCCTACTACTGTTGTGTTGTCGGCAAACTACTTAATGATGGTGTTGGAGTCGTGCCTGGCCATGCAGTCATGGGTGAACAGGGAGTACAGGAGGGGACTGAGCACGCACCCCTTAGGGGGCCCGTGTTGAGGATCAGCGTGGCAGATGTGTTGTTACCTACCCTTACCACCTGGGGTGACCCGTCAGGAAGTCCAGGATCCAGTTGCAGAAGGAGGTGTTTAGTCCCAGGGTCCTTAGCTTAGTGATATGCTTTGAGGGCACTATGGTGTTGAACGCTGAGCTGTAGTCAATGAATAGCATTCTCACGTAGGCGAGCATAGAAGTGATTTAGCTCGTCTGGAAGGCTCGTGTCACTGGGTAGCTCACGGCTGTGCTTCCCTTTGTAGTCTGTAATGGTTTGCAAGCCCTGCCACATCCGACGAGCGTCAGACCCGGTGTAGTATGATTCAATCTTAGTCCGGTATTGACGCTTTGTCTGTTTGATGGTTCGTCGGAGGGCATAGCAGCATTTCTTATAAGCGTCCGGGTTAGAGTCCCGCTCCTTAAAAGTGGAAGCTCTACCCTTTAGCTCAGTGCGGATGTTGCCTGTAATCCATGGCTTCTGGTTGTGGTATGTACGTACGGTCTTTGTGGGGACTACGTCATCGATGCACTTATTGATGAAGCCAGTGACTGATGTGGTGTACTCCTCAATGCCATTGGAAGAATCCTGGAACATATTCCAGTCTGTGCTAGCAAAACAGTCCTGTAGCTTAGCATCTGCGTCATCTGACCACTTCTATATTGACCGAGTCACTGGTGCCTCCTGCTTTAGTTTTTGCTTGTAAGCAGGAATCAGGAGGATATAATTATGGTCAGATTTGGCAAATGGAGGGCGTGGGAGAGCTTTGTACGTGTCTCTGTGTGTGGAGTAAAGGTGGTCTAGAGTTTTTTTCCCTCTGGTTGCACATTTAACATGTTGGTTGAAATTAGGTAGAACGGATTTAAGTTTCCCTGCATTAAAGTCCCTGGCCACTAGGAGCGCCATCTCTGGATAAGCGTTTTCATGTTTGCGTTTGGCCTTTTACAGCTCATTGAGTACGGTCTTAGTGGCAGCATCGGTTTGTGGTGGTAAATAGACAGCTACGAAAAATATAGATGAAAACTCTCTTGGTAAATAGTGTGGTCTACAGCTTATCATGAGATATTCTAACTCAGGCGAGGAAAACCTTGAGACTTCCTTGATATTCGATTTTGTGCACCAGCTATTGTTTACAAATATACACAGACCACCCCTTGTCTTATGGGGGCCGTTGTTCTGTCTTGCCGATGCAGCGCCAGCTGTATGTTATCCATGTCGTCGTTCAGCCATGACTCGGTGAAACATAAGATATTAAAGTTTTTAATGTCCCGTTGGTAGGATATTCGTGATCGTAGCTCGGTAATTTTGTTATCCAATGATTGTACTCGCCGTCAGATCCATACAAGGCACCCCGACCTACGTCCCCAATATCTCTGTCTCTTTATCCTCCGAATGACGGTGATTTGGGCCTTTTTGGGTGTCTGAAGTAAATCCTTCACGTCCGACTAGTTGAAGAAAAAATCACCGTCCAGTATAAGGTGAGTAATCGCTGTCCTGATATCCAGGAGCTCTTTTTGTTCATAAGAGACAGTGGCAGAAACATTATGTACAAAATAAGTTACAAATAATGGGAAAAAAACACACATAATAGCACAATTGGTTAGGAGCCCGTAAAACGGCTCCTAACCTCTGGCTCTATTATCAGGGTCTCAGTCCTTTTCCCAGTCCCATTCCCAGTCCCAGTCATATTCCCAGTCCCATTTTCAGTCCCAGTCCAAGTCCCATTCCCATTCCCAGTCCCATTCCGTTCCCATTCCCATTCCCAGTCCCAGTCCTTGTCCCATTCCCAGTCCTATTCCCAGTCCCATTCCCAGTCCCAGTCCCAGTCCTAGTCCCGTTCCCAGTCCTAGTCCCATTCCCAGTCCTATTCCTAGTCCTAGTCCCATTCCCAGTCCCATTCCCAGTCCTATTCCCAGTCCTAGTCCCATTCCCAGTCCTAGTCCCATTCCCAGTCCTATTCCCAGTCCTAGTCCCATTCCCAGTCCTATTCCCAGTCCTAGTCCCATTCTCAGTCCTATTCCCAGTCCTAGTCCCATTCCTATTCCCAGTCCTATTCCCAGTCCTATTCCCAGTCCTAGTCCCATTCCCAGTCCTAGTCCCATTCCCAGTCCTAGTCCCAGTCCTAGTCCCATTCCCAGTCCTATTCCCAGTCCTAGTCTCGCCACTTCCAATACAGTCTAGTCCACTCGTGTTCAATGTATGTAGCTTTAGGACTGTCATCACCACTGTGCACTACAAGTGCATGAATAAAAGTCAAGAAAGAGGGGATAGCCTTAAGCCCTTGATTAGTCCATCAACTAGACCAGACTCTGCCAGCCAGCAGCTAAATGATTGACCAGAGCAGACTCTGCCAGTCAGCAGCTAAATTATTGTATTAGCAGATCTCTCTGCTTCCACTTCCATTCAATATGCTCTTTATTTCCATTACTAACTGGCTTCTTTCATGAGTACTTCTGCTTTTCAAACACTTTCTGGAGAATAAGATGACTAAGAATGTTGAACACCTGTTTACACCATTCACTGTGTACCAGCACTGTGCGTGCGTGTGTTTCTGCGTTTTTCTAATTAATTCCTTATTCCGTTTAGTTCACAAGACCAAAGCCTGATAATGAGCAGGCCAGCATTCATTTCAGCTGAAGAAGTGTATATTTGTGGACCTTATTTTTAGCATATAGCCAATATCCTCACACCAGCCTCATAAGAGCATACATGATAGAAAATAAACTTTATTGTCCAAAGAACAAAGATAAAAACCTTATTGTTCCCAGCACAGTAACTGCAAAATGTCTCCCCTCCAGCAGTCTTCTGGCAGACAGGGTCTAGGCTAGCGTCATTAAACAGAGCTAAGACAAAGAGGTTTCCTGATGCACTCGCTGCATCTTAAATCATCACTGGGCTCCGTCTCTCTGTCACAACATGGGGTCGGTACCCATACTGACGTGGTTAGGTTACAGCCAGGAGAGAGAGCTTCATGTACTTTTAAAAAGTTTTCACTCCCACAGGAAGACTACGGTGTGTGTGTGGGGGTTTCTATCTCTGCGCTTCCTCTAAGTGCTCACAGGGTCTTGTTAGGGTCTGTCTTTAATGGCCTTAACAAGAGGGGTTAATGTGAAAGCCTCCTGCCCTCAGTTGGAACGCTAATCCCAGATGTTAACTAGCTTCCCTTCTCACTCTATAGTTCTAGCTCTGTCTCTCTCTCTCTCTCTCTCCCTCTCTCTCCCCCTTCTCTCTCTCTCTCTCTGTCTCTCTCTCTCTCTCTCTCTCTCTCTCTCTCTCTCCCTCTCTCTCCCCCTTCTCTCTCTCTCTGTCTCTCTCCCTCTCTCTCCCCCTTCTCTCTCTCTCTGTCTCTCTCTCTCTCTATGTCTCTCTCTCTCTCTCTCTCTCTCTCTCTCTCTCTCTCTCTCTCTCTCTCTCTCTCTCTCTCTCTCTCTCTCTCTGAGGCGTAATTGACCCCCTCTCTCACTATTTTTACAGCTATCTATTTTTTACCCCTTCTCTCACTATTTTTACAGCTATCTATTTTTTACCCCCTCTCTCACTCTTTTTCTGCTACTTTCTTTATTTTCTTTACTTCTCCCTATTTTACTCTTTCGGGAATGAGTGATTGGGGACCTGCGTCGTAAAAAGAGAACCAGCTGGGAGGACAGACATACAGAAGGAGGGATGGATGGAGGAGGGAGTGATAGATAGAGGGATGAAGGAGTTCAGTCAGAGTGCTATCTATGTTAATGACATAAGAGGATACAGGTGTGTAGGGTTACATAGAGAGTATATCTTCATCTCATGTCCTCCCTTTCCCCCCTCCCCTCCCCTCCTCTCCTCTCTTCCAAACCCTGCAGTGGTTGACTGCAGAGGAAGACTTGTCTTAATAAAAAGGCTGTTAGTTAAATTAACAGATGAGTGTAGTGTGGTGTAGTGGTGGACGGGACAATTAGATTCAGATTCAGATTGTTTCATAGTCATGTGTACAGGGTTGCAGGTGTGATTGCAGGGTACAGTGACAATCTTAGGCTTGGAGCTCCAACATGCAGGACTAGTGAAATAAAACAATGAAAACGGTAATAAAACAATAGAAATAGAACTAGCACTATATACATCATAACAACTGTGGCCGTGATGAATAAATACATGTCCAGTGGGGTGGAGGCAGAGTAAAGACTGTTGAGGGGGTGGAGGGGGATGACCATAGGGGGAGCAGCAGGTAAGGCAAGTGAGAGTTGAGGGTATGTGGGGGGGTCATAGGGGGAGTAGCAGAGGGAGGGGGGAGCAGGTAGCTGACTAGTGGGTGCTGTTCAGCAGCCTGATGGTCTGAAGGTAGAAACTATTGGGCAGTCTCTCAGTTTTTGCCATGATGCTCCTGTACTGCTCGCATCGGAGTGATTGAAGCGGGGAGAACAGGGTATGGCTTGGGTGGCTGGGGTCCCTGATGATCTTCTTGGCCTTCCTGCAACACCTGGTGTTGTAGGTGTCCTGTAGGGCAGGCAGTGTGCACCCAATGGTGCGTTCGGCTGCACGTATCACCCTCTGAAGAGCCTTGCGGTCCGCGGTGGTGGAGTTGCAGTACCAGGCTGTGATGCAGCCCGTCAGTATGCTCTCGATGGTGCTCCTGTGGAACACCATTAGGACCCTCAGGAACAGGCCAAATTTCTTCAGCATCCTGAGGTTGAAGAGTTGCTGTTGTGCCTTCTTCACTATGGCGTCCGTGTGGTTAGACCATTTCAGCTTCTCTGAGATGTGTACACCAAGGAATTTGAAGTTATTGACCGTCTCCACGGCAGCCCCGTTGATGAGGATGGGGCATTTATTTATTTATTTATATTTAACCAGGTAAGCCAGTTGAGAACAAGTTCTAATTTACAACTGCGACCTGGCCAAGATAAAGCAAAGCAGTGCGATAAAAACAACAACACAGAGTTAAATATGGGGTAATACAAAACATAAAGTCAAAAATACAACAGAAAATATATATACAGTGTGTGCAAATGTAGCAAGTTATGGAGTTAAGGCAATAAATAGGCCATAGTGCAAAATAATTACAATTAGTATTAACACTGGAATGATAGATGTGCAAGAGATGATGTGCAAATAGAGATACTGGGGTGCAAATGAGCAAAATAAATAACAATATGGGGATGAGGTAGTTGGGTGGGCTAATTTCAGATGGGCTGTGTACAGGTGCAGTGATCGGTAAGGTGCTCTGACAACTGATGCTTAAAGTTAGTGAGGGAGATAATAGTCTCCAGCTTCAGAGATTTTTGCAGTTTGTTCCAGTCATTGGCAGCAGAGAACTGGAAGGAATGGCGGCCAAAGGAGGTGTTGGCTTTGGGGATGACCAGTGAGATATACCTGTTGGAGCGCATACTATGGGTGGGTGTTGCTAAGGTGACCAATGAGCT
>NC_059222.1:35879209-35919209 GCF_020615455.1 Coregonus clupeaformis | reverse complement strand
GGTAACAAGCTGAGATTAGGAGCACACTCTTAAAGGGAGTGCTCCTAATCTCAGCTTGTTACCTGTATAAAAGACACCTGTCCACAGAAGCAATCAATCAATCCGATTCCAAACTCTCCACCATGGCCAAGTCCAAAGGATGTCAGGGACAAGATTGTAGACCTACACAAGGCTGGAATGGGCTACAAGACCATTGCCAAGCAGCTTGGTGAGAAGGTGACAACAGTTGGTGCGATTATTCGCAAATGGAAGAAACACAAAATAACTGTCAATCTCCCTCTGCCTGGGGCTCCATGCAAGATCTCACCTCGTGGAGTTGCAATGATCATGAGAACGGTGAGGAATCAGCCCAGAACTACACGGGAGGATCTTGTCAATGATCTCAAGGCAGCTGGGACCATAGTCACCAAGAAAACAATTGGTAACACATTACGCCATGAAGGACTGAAATCCTGCAGCCTCCGCAAGGTCCCCCTACTCAAGAAAGCACATATACAGGGCCGTCTGAAGTTTGCCAATGAACATCTGAATGATTCAGAGGAGAACTGGGTGAAAGTGTTGTGGTGAGATGAGACCAAAATGGAGCTCTTTGGCATCAACTCAACTCGTCGTGTTTGGAGGAGGAGGAATGCTGCCTATGACCCCAAGAACACCATCCCCACCGTCTAACATGGAGGTGGAAACATTATGCTTTGGAGGTGTTTTTCTGCTAAGGGGACAGGACAACTTTACCGCATCAAAGGAACGATGGACGGGGCCATGTACCGTCATATCTTGGGTGAAAACCTCCTTCCCTCAGCCAGGGCATTGAAAATGGGTCGTGGATGGGTATTCCAGCATGACAATGACCCAAAAAACACGGCCAAGGCAACAAAGGAGTGGCTCAAAAAGAAGCACATTAAGGTCCTGGAGTGGCCTAGCCAGTCTCCAGACCTTAATCCCATAGAAAATCTGTGGAGGGAGCTGAAGGTTCGAGTTGACAAACATCAGCCTCGAAACCTTAATGACTTGGAGAACATCTGCAAAGAGGAGTGGAACAAAATTCCTCCTGAGATGTGTGCAAACCTGGTGGCCAACTACAAGAAACGTCTGACCTCTGTGTTTGCCAACAAGGGTTTTGCCACCAAGTACTAAGTCATGTTTTGCAGAGGGGTCAAATACTTATTTCCCTCATTAAAATGCAAATCAATTTATAGCATTTTTGACATGCGTTTTTCTGGATTTCTTTGTTGTTATTCTGTCTCTCACTGTTCAAATAAACCTACCATTAAAATTATAGACTGATTATGTCTTTGTCAGTGGGCAAACATACAAAATCAGCAGGGGATCAAATACTTTTTTCCCTCACTGTAATTCCTAGGATTTAGCTAAGCGTCCTAACACAGTCTTGTGGCTTCATAGAATTAGGAATTATTTTATTTATTTATTTTTATTTATTTTACCTTTATTTAACTAGGCAAGTCAGTTAAGAACAAATTCTTATTTACAATGACGGCCTACACCGGCCAAACCCGGATGACGCTGGGCCAATTGTGCACTGCCCTATGGGACTCCCAATCACGGCCAGTTGTGATACAGCCTGGAATCGAACCAGGGGGTCTGTAGTGACGCCTCAAGTACTGAGAGGTGCACTCTTAAAATACTAGAATGGGCATTAACCTTCTTATGATGGGATAAAGCTTGCTAGCAGTTTCCACAGACTTCCAGTCATTGTGCTAATTCTAGTTAGCAATTACATTAACGCTAGTTAGCAACTTCCTTCAAACTGCACGCAGAGACATAAAAATGGTATACACTAGTGAATCTGACTCTGGGGAAGATAAAGGGCTTCATTGCTAAAATCCCAAAGTATCCCTGAAGTGGATATGTCTTTAGTCTTAAATTGTGTCTCATCAGCAAGCTATTTTTATTGAGCTTGATAGCTCTTCAATCCCACAATCAAATACAATGAATTAGTCAAAGTCAAATTCATTATGACCATGATTAAATCAAATCAAATCAAATCAAATTGTATTGGCCACATGCACCGAATACAACAGGTGCAGACATTACAGTGAAATGCTTTACTTTACTTTACTTTATTTTACTTACAACCCTTAACGAACAGTGCATTTATTTTTTATAAAAAAGTAAAATGAAACAACAACAAAAAAGTGTTGAGAAAAAAAGAGCAGAGGTAAAATAAAATAACAGTAGGGAGGCTATATATACAGGGGGGTACCGGTGCAGAGTCAATGTGCGGGGGAACCGGCTAGTTGAGGTAGTTGAAGTAATATGTACATGTGGGTAGAGTTAAAGTGACTATGCATAAATAATTAACAGAGTAGCAGCAGCGTAAAAATATGGGGTGGGGGGGCAGTGCAAATAGTCCGGGTAGCCATGATTAGCTGTTCAGGAGTCTTATGGCTTGGGGGTAGAAGCTGTTGAGAAGACTTTTGGACCTAGACTTGGCACTCCGGTACCGCTTGCCATGCGGTAGCAGAGAGAACAGTCTATGACTAGGTTGGCTGGAGTCTTTGACAATTTTGAGGGCCTTCCTCTGACACCGCCTGGTATAGAGGTCCTGCCATCTCCAAGCTTGGCTCCAGTGATGTACTGGGCCGTACGCACTACCCTCTGTAGTGCCTTGCGGTCGGAGGCCAAGCAGTTGCCATACCAGGCAGTGATGCAACCAGTCAGGATGCTCTCGATGGTGCAGCTATATAATTTTTTTAGGATCTGAGGACCCATGCCGAATCTTTTCAGTCTCCTGAGGGGGAATAGGCTTTGTCTTGCCCTGTTCACGACTGTCTTGGTGTGTTTGGACCATGATAGTTCATTGGTGATGTGGACACCAAGGAACTTGAAGCTCTCAACCTGTTCCACTACAGCCCCGTCGATGAGAATAGGGGAATGCTCAGTCCTCTTTTTTTCCCTGTAGTCCACAATCATCTCCTTTGTCTTGGTCACGTTGAGGGAGAGGTTGTTATCCTGGCACCACACTGCCAGGTCTCTGACCTCCTCCCTATAGGCTGTCTCATCGTTGTCGGTGATCAGGCCTACCACTGTTGTGTCGTCGGTAAACTTAATGATCGTGTTGGAGTCGTGCCTGGCCATGCAGTCATGGGTGAACAGGGAGTACAGGAGGGGACTGAGCACACACCCCTGAGGGGCCCCCGTGTTGAGGATCAGTGTGGCAGATGTGTTGTTACCTACCCTTACCACCTGGGGGCGGCCCGTCAGGAAGTCCAGGATCCAGTTGCAGAGGGAGGTGTTTAGTCCCAGGATCCTTAGCTTAGTGATGAGCTTTAAGGGCACTATGGTGTTGAATGCTGAGCTGTAGTCAATGAATAGCATTCTCACGTAGGTGTTCCTCTTGTCCAGGTGGGAAAGGGCAGTGTGGAGTGCAATAGAGATTGCATCATCTGTGGATCTGTTGGGGCGGTATGCAAATTGGAGTGGGTCTAGGGTTTCTGGGATAATGGTGTTGATGTGAGCCATGACCAGCCTTTCAAAGCACTTCATGGCTACAGACGTCAGTGCTACGGGTCGGTAGTCATTTAGGCAGGTTATCTTAGTGTCCTTGGGCACGGGGACTATGATGGTCTGCTTGAAACATGTTGGTATTACAGACTCAGTCAGGGACATGTTGAAAATGTCAGTGAAGACACTTGCCAGTTGGTCAGCACATGCTCGGAGTACACGTCCTGGTAATCCGTCTGGCCCTGCGGCCTTGTGAATGTTGACCTGCTTAAAAGTCTTACTCACATCGGCTACGGAGAGCGTGATCACATAGTCATCCGGAACAGCTGGTGCTCTCATGCATGCTTCAGTGTTGTTGCCTCGAAGCGAGCATAGAAGTGGTTTAGCTCGTCTTGTAGGCTTGTGTCACTGGGAAGCTTGCGGCTGTGCTTCCCTTTGTAGTCTGTGATAGTTTTCAAGCCCTGCCACATCCGACGAGCGTCAGAGCCGGTGTAGTACGATTCAATCTTAGTCCTGTATTGACTCTTTGCCTGTTTGATGGTTCGTTGAGGGCATAGCGGGATTTCTTATAAGCGTCCGGGTTAGAGTCCCGCTCCTTGAAAGCGGCAGCTCTACCCTTTAGCTCAGTGCGGATGTTTCCTGTAATCCATGGCTTCTGGTTGGGGTATGTACGTACGGTCACTGTGGGGACCACATCATCGATGCACTTATTGATGGAGCCAGTGACTGATGTGGTGTACTCCTCAATGCTATCTGAACAATCCCAGAACATGTTCCAGTCTGTGCTAGCAAAACAGTCCTGTAGCTTAGCATCTGCGTCATCTGAACACTTTTTTATTAACCGGGTCACTGGTGCTTCCTGCTTTAGTTTTTGCTTATAAGCAGGAATCAGGAGGATAGAGTTATGGTCAGATTTGCCAAATGGAGGGTGAGGGAGAGCTTTGTATGCGTCTCTGTGTGTGGAGTAAAGGTGGTCTAGAGTTTTTTTTCCTCTGGTTGCACATTTATCATGCTGGTAGGAATTAGGTAGAACGGATTTAAGTTTCCCTGCATTAAAGTCCCCGGCCACTAGGAGCGCTGCCTCTGGATGAGCGTTTTCCTGTTGACTTATGGCCTTATACAGCTCATTCAGTGCAATCTTAATGCCAGCATTGGTTTGTGGTGGTAAATAGACAGCTATGAAAAATATAGATGAAAACTCTCTCTGTAAATAGTGTGGTCTACAGCTTATCATAAGATACTCTACCTCAGGCGAGCAAAACCTAGAGACTTCTTTAGTATTTGATTTTGTGCACCAGCTGTTGTTTACAAATATACACAGACCGCCACCCCTTGACTTACCGGAGTCAGCCGTTCTATCCTGCCGATGTAGCGTATAGCCCGCTAGCTGTATGTTATCCATGTCGTCGTTCAGCCACGACTCGGTGAAACATAAGATATTACAGTTTTTAATGTCCCGTTGGTAGGATAACCATAATCTTAGGTCATCCAATTTATTTTCCAATGATTGAAGATTGGCTAATAGGATTGATGGGAGGGCAGTTTACTCGCTCGCCGTCGGATCCTTACAAGGCACCCCGACCTACGTCCACGATATCTCCATCTCTTCCTCATGCGAATGACTGGGATTTGGGCCTTGTCGGGTGTCTGTAGGATATCCTTCGCGGCCGCCTCGTTGAAGAAAAATGATTTGTCCAATACGAGGTGAGTAATCGCTGTCCTGATATCCAGAAGGTTGGTTATGATTATGATGTACAGTGCCTTCAGAAAGTATTCACACCTCTTGACTTATTCCACATTTTGTTGTGTTACAGCCTGAATTCAAAATGGATTAAATATGTATTGTTTTCACCCACCTACACACCCCATAATGACAAAGTGAAAACATGTTTTTAGAAATGTTAGCAAATGTATTGAAAATGAAATATCTAATTTACATAAGTATTCACACCCCTGAGTCAATACATGTTAGAATCACCTTTGGCAGTGAATACAGCTGTGATTCTTTCTGGGTAAGTCTTTTAAGAGCTTTGCACACCTGGATTGTACAATATTCAAGCTCTGTCCAGTTGGTTGTTGATCATTGCTAGACAGCCATTTTCAAGTCTTGCCATTCATTTTCAAGCCAATTTAAGTCAAAACTGTAACTAGGCCACTTAGGCACATTCACTGTTGTCTTGGTAAGCAACTCCAGTGTATATTTGGCATTCTGTCTTAGATTATTGTCTTGCTTAAAGGTGAATTTGTCTCCCAGTGTCTGTTGGAAAGCAGACTGAACCAGGTTTTCATCTAGGATTTTGCTTGTGCTTAGCTCTATACCGTTTCTTGTACCCCCCAAAAAAATCCCTAGTCCTTGCCGATGGCAAGCATACCCATAACATGATGCAGCCACCACCATGATTGAAAATATACCCCAAACATAACGCTTTGTATTGAGACCCAAGAAATTGAAGGTAACCTGCCTAAATGGCTACCGCCCCGTAGCACTCACATCGGTAGCCATGAAGTGCTTTGAAAGGCTGGTCATGGCTCACATCAACATCATCATCCCGGAAACCTTAGACCCACTCCAACTCGCATATCGCCCCAACAGATCCACAGATGATGCAATCTCAATCGCACTCCACACTGCCCTTTCCCACCTGGACAAAAGGAACACCAATGTGAGAATGCTGTTCATTGACTACAGCTCAGCGTTCAACACCATAGTGCCCACAAAGCTCATCACTAAGCTAAGGACCCTGGGACTAAACACCTCCCTCTGCAACTGGATCCTGGACTTCCTGACAGGCCACCCCCAGGTGGTAAGGGTAGGCAATAGCACATCTGCCACGCTGATCCTTAACACGGGGGCCCCTCAGGGGTGCGTGCTTAGTTCTCTCCTGTACTCCCTGTTCACCCATGACTGCATGGCCAAGCACGACTCCAACACCATCATTACGTTTGCTGACGACACAACAGTGGCAGGCCTGATCACCGACAACGATGAGACAGCCTATAGGGAGGAGGTCAGAGACCTGGCAGTGTGGTGCCAGGACAACAACCTCTCCCTCAATGTGAGCAAGACAAAGGAGCTCACATTTGGACTACAGGAAAAGGAGGGCCGAACACACCCCCATTTACATTAACAGGGCTGTAGTGGAGCGGGTCGAGAGTTTCAAGTTCCTTGGTGTCCACATCACCAACAAACTATTATGGTCCAAACACACCAAGACAGTCGTGAAGAGGGCACGACAACACCTTTTCCCCCTCAGGAGACTGAAAAGATTTGGAATGGGTCCCCAGATCCTCAAAACGTTATACAGGTGCACCATCGAGAGAATCCTGACTGGTTGCATCACCGCCTGGTATGGCAACTGCTCGGCCTCCGACCGTAAGGCGCTACAGAGGGTAGTGCGTATGGCCCAGTACATCACTGGGGCCAAGCTTCCTGCTATTCAGGACCTATATACTAGGCATTGTCAGAGGAAGGCCCAAAAAATTGTCAAAGACTCCAGTCACCCAAGTCATAGACTGTTCTCTCTGCTACCGCACGGCAAGCGGTACCGGAGTGTCACGCCCTGGCTCTGGGGACTCTAGTATGTTGAGCCAGGGTGTGAGTTTTCATTTGTTTATGTTCTAGTTGTTGTATATCTATGTTGGCCAGGGTGGCTCCCAATCAGAGACGGCTGTAGCTCGTTGTCTCTGATTGGGAGTCATACTTAGGTAGCCGTTAGGCATTCATTATTTGTGGTTTCTTGTTCCGTGTTGGTTTGTGTATGTAACCAGGGACGTCACGGTTTTGTTCTGTTGTTTTGATCGTGTGATCATTCTAATAAAGAATATGTTTGCCTTCAACGCTGCGCCTTGGTCCTCCTCTCTGAACGACGAACGTGACACGGAGTACCAAGTCTAGGTCCAAAAGGCTCCTTAACAGCTTCTACCCCCAAGCCATAAGACTTCTGAACAATTAATCAAATGGCCACCCAGACTATTTACATTAACCCGATTTTTTTTGGGATTTCATGTAATGGACATACACAAAATAGTCCAAATTGGTGAAGTGAAATGTAAAAAATTACTTGTTTCAAAACATTCTAAAAAATAAATAACGGAAAAGTGGTGTGTGCATATGTATTCACCCCCTTTGCTATGAAGCCCCTAAATAAGATCTGGTGCAACCAATTACCTTCAGAAGTCATTAGTTAGTTAAATAAAGTCCACCTGTGTGCAATCTAAGTGTCACATGATCTGTCACATGATCTCAGTATATATACACCTGTTCTGAAAGTCCCCAGAGTCTGCAACACCACTAAGCAAGCGGCACCACCAAGCAAGTGGCACCATAAAGACCAAGGAGCTCTCCAAACAGGTCAGGGACAAAGTTGTGGAGAAGTACATATCAGGGTTGGGTTATAAAAAAATATCAGAAACTTTGAACATCCCACGGAGCACCATTAAATCCATTATTAAAAAATGGTGTTCGCCAAAAGCCATGTGGGAGACTCCCCAAACATATGGAAGAAGGTACTCTGGTCAGAATAAAATAAAATTTAGCTTTTTGGCCATCAAGCAAAACGCTATGTCTGGTGCAATCCCAATATAGAGACATACCCCAAGAGACTTGCAGCTGTAATTGCTGCAAAAGGTGGCTTTACAAAGTATTGACTTTGGGGGGGGGGTGAATAGTTATGCATGCTCAAGTTTTCAGTTTTTTAGTCGTATTTCTTGTTTGTTTCACCCCAAAAAATATTTTGCATCTTCAAAGTGGTAGGCATGTTGTGTAAATCAAATGATACAACCCCCCCCAAAAATCTATTTTAATTCCAGGTTGTAAAGCAACAAAATAGGAAAAATGCAAAGGGGGTGAATACTTTCGCAAGGCACTCGGTATTGTTATTTTATTGTGTTACTTTTTATTTTATTTTTCACTTTATTTTATTTAGTAAATATTTTCTTAACTCTATTTCTTGAACTACATTGTTGGTTAAGGGCTTGTAAGTAAGCATTTCACAGTAAGGTCTACACCTGTTGTATTCGGCGCATGTGACAAATAAAAATTGATTTGATTTGATAAAGTGAATTTCTTTGCCACAGTTTTTTGCAGTTTTACTTTAATGCCTTATTGCAAACAGGATGCATGTTTTGGTGTAGAGGCTTCCTTCTTTTCACTCTGTCATTTAGGTTTGTATTGTTGAGTAACTACAGGAAGGATGCCTGTATCTTCATAGTGACTGGGTGTATTGATACACCATCCAAAGTGTAATTAATAACTTCACCATGCTCAAAGGGATATACAGTGAGCTCCATAATTCACTGGACAGTGACCATTCTTTTGTTATTTTGGTTCTGTACTCTAGCACTTTGAGTTTGAAAGGATACAATGACAATGAGGGTGAAGTGCAGACTGTCAGCTTTAATTTGAGGGTATTTTCATACATATCGGATGAACCGTTTACGAATTATAGAAGCTTTTGTACATGGTCCCCCCCATTTTCGGGCATCAAAAATCATTGGACAGTTTAACATAATGTAGAATAAAGTAATCATTGTTAATATTTGGTCGCATATCCTTTGCATGCAATGACTGCTTGAAGTCTGCGATGCATCGCCATCACCAGACGCTGGGTATCTTCCCTGGTGATGCTCTGCCAGGCCTGTACTGCAGCCATCTTCAGTTCCTGCTTGTTTCGGGGACTTATTGCCTTAAGTCTCCTCTTCAGCATGTAAAATGCATGTTCAATTGGATTCAGATCTGGTGATTGACTCGGCCAGTCAAGGTTTTTCCACTTTTTGGCCATCAAAAACCCCTTTGTTGCTCTAGCAGTATGTTTAGGGTCATTGTCTTGTTGCATGATGAAGTGCCGTCCAATGAGTTTGGAGGCATTTGGTTTTATCTGAGCAGATAAAATATTTCTGTAGACTTCAGAATTCATTGTTCAACTTCTGTCTGCAGTCACATCATCGATGAAGACAAGTGAGCCTGTTCCACTGGCAGCCATACAGGCCCAAGCCATAACACCCCCTCCACCATGTTTCACGGAGGAGGTGGTATGCTTTGGATCATGGGCATTTCTTTTTTTTCTCCACACTTTCCTCTTTCCATCACTCTGGTACATGTTAATCTTTGTCTCATCTGTCCACAATACTTTTTTCCAGAACTCTTGGGGCTCTTTTAGGTGCTTTTTAGCTAACTGTAATCTCGCCTTTCTGTTCTTCAGCCTTATCAGTGGTTTGCATCTTGTAGTGTACCCTCTGTAGTGCTGCTGGTGTAGTCTTCTACGTATGGTAGACTTTGACACATCTACACCTGCATCCAGGAGAGTGTTTTTGATCTGTTGGGCTGTTGTCAGGGGGGTTTTCTTCTCCATAGAGAGTATTCTCCGGTCATCCACTACAGTGGTCTTCCTCGGTCTACTGGGTCTTTTGACATAATTGAGTTCACCGGTTGTTTTTTTCTTGTTAATGATGAACCAAACTGTTGACTTGGGCACG
This sequence comes from Coregonus clupeaformis, assembly GCF_020615455.1. Taxonomy (NCBI): domain Eukaryota; kingdom Metazoa; phylum Chordata; class Actinopteri; order Salmoniformes; family Salmonidae; genus Coregonus; species Coregonus clupeaformis. Next base: position 35,909,273 of record NC_059222.1, on the reverse strand, counting down.
GCCAGGGTTTTTGCAATGTTCCTGATTGATTGATTTTCATTTCTGAGCCTTATGACGGCCAGCTTCATTTCCATCGACACTGCTGTCTTCCTCATGTTGTCACACCCCAACAACAATCTCCAAAGGCAATAGCAAAGTCTAGAATCAATACTATTCATCAACAGCTCTCCTGCATTCACTAACGACACAAATTAATACACCTGCCTAACGACACACATCTGTGAAGCCAATTTAACAAATACTTGTAGTACCTTAAAATGGGGGGACCATGTACAAAAGGTGCTGTAATCTCTAAACTGTTCATCCGATATTTATGAAAATACCCTCAAATTAAAGCTGACAGTCTGCACTTCACCCTCATTGTCATTGTATCCTTTCAAACTCAAAGTGCTAGAGTACAGAACCAAAATAACAAAAAAATGGTCACTGTCCAATGAATTATGGAGCTCACTGTATATGTTTTTTTCTACCCATCTACCAATAGGTGCCCTTCTTTGCGAGGCATTGGAAAACCTCCCTGGTCTTTGTGGTTGAATCTATTTTTGAAATTCACTGCTCTACTGAAGGACCTTACAGATAATTGTATGTGCGGGGTACAGAGATGAGGTAGTCATAAAAAAAATAATGTTAAACACTATTATTGCACACAGAGTGAGTCCATGCAACTTATTATGTGACTTGCTAAGCACATTTTTACTCCTTAACTTATTTAGGCTTGCCATAACAAAGGGGTTGAATACTGATTGACTCAAGACATTTCAGCTTTTCATTTTAAATACATTTGTAAACATTTGTAAACACATAATTCCACTTTGACATTTTGGGGCATTATGTGTAGGCCAGAGACACAAAATCTAAATTTAACCATTTTAAATTCAGTCTGTAACAATACAAAATGTGGAAAAAGTCAAGGGGTGTGAATACTTTCTGAATGCACAACATAATGTATTGTAGCTGTGCCATAAGATTGTGGGTAATTATGGCTTCCTTGTTTTCAGGTTTTGGTGTTGAGGTTGTTGTTGTTGTCCAGGCTCTGTTGTAGCCGGCCGCGACCGGGAGACCCATGGGGCGGCGCACAATTGGCCAAGCGTCGTCCAGGGTAGGGGAGGGAATGGCCGGCAGGGACGTAGCTCAGTTGGTGTGGGTTCGTTTCCCACGGGGGGCCAGTATGAAAAAATAAAAATAATAATGTATGCACTCACTAACTGTAAGTCGCTCTGGATAAGAGCGTCTGCTAAATGACTTAAATGTAAATGTAAATGTTGTTTGTGTTCTTTGGCTCTTGGCTGCTCTGTTGTTTGTCTTTTTTAAACCCAGATATCATCAGTGTTCAGTGTTGTCTGTTAGATGGGTCGGACATAGAATTAGGAATTAGAATACTAGAATAGACATTCTATTGATGGTATGAAGGTCAGCCATTTTGGTCTGGGAGTTGGTCAACCGTGGTTTACCAGTGCTGTGATAAGATATTGTGTAAAATAATGAATTTGGATAATTTATCTGCACTGTATGTTTGTTAGCTAGCTAGCTAGCCAGACAGTTTTTAGAGGAATGATTCCAAATGTTTTCAAATTAACTGCCAATAAGCCAACTTTCCATTCATACAATGCAGTCAATCCACAGTCATACACTGGCTGAAATCAGTTGATTATAGAACTTAGACAAGTTGTAAATGCAACAAGTAGGCCTACTGACATTGGATCACATAATAGCACTCACAGCTTTCCAAGAAAAACATCTATTTTAGAGGCTATTTACACAGAACATGTGTATAAAACCCGTATAAACTGTATTTATCATTATATGACAATATTCCAACAATAATTATATTACACAATTTCTGATATATCACGTCTTACTTTTATTTTCCTGCATAAGTAAAATCAGGATGATGCCTCTACTGCCATTCATTCCAATTACGCTGGTCTGGATTTCTCCCTGACCAATATGGCTGCCATTTTCACACTATTTTGGAAAATTTAGGGTTTATGACATAGCCCCTCTAGTAATTTAATAGGATCTCTATATGTGTGGTGCAGACAACCCGGGTGCAGACCATGTTGGTCAGACTCCTACCCCAGGACCTACCCCTGGCCCTGTTAGCTGGTCAAAGCAGGTTTACGAGACAAACCGTGTGTGTGTGTGTGTGTGTGTGTGTGTGTGTGTGTGTGTGTGTGTGTGTGTGTGTGTGTGTGTGTGTGTGTGTGTGTGTGTGTGTGTGTGTGTGTGTGTGTGTGTAGAGAGAGACAGAACAAACAATCTGAGGCGAGCAGAAACCAAAAGGGGGTAATTAAAAAAACACCCCACCATCTGAAATGTTCACTACCACAGCAAACACAGAGATCGAGAGATCGAGAGATCGAGAGAGATCGAGAGAGAGAGAGAGAGAGAGAGAGAGAGAGAGAGAGAGAGAGAGAGAGAGAGAGAGAGAGAGAGAGAGAGAGAGAGAGAGAGAGAGAGAGAGAGAGAGAGAGAGAGAGAGAGAGAGAGAGAGAGAGAGAGAGAGAGAAACACCATTGTAAATACAACCTATATTTATTTTCCCTTTTGTACTATTTGCAGATCATTACAACACTGTATATAGACATAATATGACACTTGAAATGTCTTTATTCTTTTGGAACTTTTGTGAGTGTAATGTTTACTGTTAATTTTGTATTGTTTATTTCACTTGCTTTGACAATGTAAACATATTGTCCCCATGCCAAAAAAGCCACTTAAATTGAAATTGAGAGAGAAGAAGATTGAGATAGGAGAGAGAGAGAGAGAGAGAGAGAGAGAGAGAGAGAGAGTGTGTGTGTGAGAGAGAGAGAGAGAGAGAGCGTAAGGGATGTTTGTACTAACGATTCTGTGTTGCTCATGAATAATTCAACAGATGGATCGAGGGTTGTTAAATATTCACGTTAAATCGCTGGGACATCAGTCCCCTGTGTGTGTGTGTCCTCTGATGTGCCGAGCTCCTGATAACTGCAGTCCTGATGTCCCAGATACACATCAGGCTAGACCTAACTTCAGTCATTGGGACCAGGGTGTGTGTGTGTGTGTGTGCGCAGTGGGACTGGTCTGGTTATTATGAATTGATACAGCATGAATAAGACATTACAGTGTGGTCCAGATCCGTCAGGAGGATACACACAGGGACTTCACTCATGGAGCTGTGTAGTGTGTGTTTGTGTGTGTGTGTGTGTGTGTGTGGCTGTGTAGTGTGTGCGTGTGTGTGTGTGTGTGTCTCGAGTGGTTTGGTGATGGCTGGCCTTGGCAATGCCTGATTGAAAGTGACATGCAGGAGATAGACAGCCACACCTAACCTTAACCCTAAACCTAACCCTAGTTCGTAAACCTAACCCTAAAACTAAACCTAGCTCCTAACCCTGACCCTTAACGTAATTCTAACCCTAACACTAATGATATCCTTAACCAAAAAATGCATAGAAATAGCGTTTGACCTTGTGGGGACTAACAAAATGTCCCCAGTTGGTCAAATGTTTGTTTGTTTACTGTTCTTGTGGGAACTTCTGGTTCCCACAAGAACAGTTAAACACGTCCACACACACACACACACACACACACACACACACACACACACACAGATTTTTCCTGCCTTCACGGGTCTGGTGAGATGCTGTGGTTCCTGAGAGGCCAGGAATAGCAGCCCTTATAGTGCCAGCCCTGTGTGTGTCTTGAACAGCATATTGAGGAAGGATATAGAGATTTCATGCTTTTCTAAATGGGAAATCCAGTAAATGTATCATCCACTTCATAAACTGATATCGCACCTTTAACTTGTCTATGAGCAGCTCATTAGTCTCTCTCTGTTGGTGAACATGACATAGTAGTGTACATGACAGTTTCATCACAGTATCATAGTCTAGTACTAGATTTGCCATTTACATCAGCCATATCTACTCTTTGTCATCTTCAGACTGTGTTTCATATGATAGACCTTTGCAGGGCTTCAGAAACCTAGACTGTGTTTCATATGATAGACCTTTGCAGGGCTTCAGAAACCTAGACTGTGTTTCATATGATAGACCTTTGCAGGGCTTCAGAAACCTAGACTGTGTTTCATATGATAGACCTTTGCAGGGCTTCAGAAAGCTAGACTGTGTTTCATATGATAGACCATTGCAGGGCTTCCACAGTATCCTAAAGTAATCCCCTGGCAGTAAGAGTAAGGCGAAGGCTGTGTGTGTGTTTCTGTGTGTGTTTGTTGCCTAGTTCTGGGTCTCCGGGTGTTACCAGGCAGCACGCCACGGAGCTCTGCCCCAGACACCCCTCCTCTCCCTGGGGTGATGACTCCAAACATCCCCTCTCCCTTCCTGGGTAGCCTACAGGAAGCTGCTGCTCCAGCCTGCAGCCTCCGGCTCTGCTCTGTCTGCTACTGTCTGTCAGGGTAAACAAACAAACTGCAGGGCAAATTATACACACACACACACACATACACAAAGACCCACATGCACACACTCTCTGTCTTTTTAGCAACCAGGGTTCCCAACCTCTTTATTAAGTGTGGGAATACGTTGGAACAGATTTCCAAAATGTAATTAAAATAATATTTTCTGGTGTTTTCACGGTCTTCTATGTCCAACAATAACAAATAAAATAAAATAAAAATCACCTGCAGGCCAAATTCGTCCAGCGGGCCCCCAGTTGGGGAACCCTGGTGTAGCAGATAGCTTCGTAATTCAGTGGTGCGGGTGTGTGTGTGTTTGTGTAATTACAGGTTTAAGGCATATCCCTTTTTCCTGTGGAGAGAGAAACTCTGTGGAATTCCTTCCTTTCCCCCTGGCTGTGTGTGTGTGTGTGTGTGTGTGTGTGTGTGTGTGTGTGTGTGTGTGTGTGTGTGTGTGTGTGTGTGTGTGTGTGTGTGTGTGTGTGTGTGTATCCTCAGGGCTAAGTCTGTGTGTTTGTTTGTTTGTTGTTTGCAGCTCCATTCTTAGAACACCTCCAGGCTTCTCTCTGTTTTCTACATTCCAGAGGAGTTAAATAGGGATGACTCTGGTCTCTCCTTATAGCCTTCAAAACAGCTCTGCATGGCTGGATGGATGGCTGAGATGTGGGAGGTCATGGATGTGATTCACACCACTGAGTCATGGAGCAGGGATGTTACCCCTAACCTCACATCTAGGTTCAGCTTGTCATACCTCTGCTCTTCCTGTCTCCCTCTGCCCCAACCCTGTCTCTCTGTCTCTCTGTCTGTCTGTCTCTCTGTTTGTCTCTGTCTCTCTGTCTCTCTCTCTCTCTCTGTTTGTCTCTGTCTCTCTTTCTATCTCTCTCTCTGTCTGTCTGTCTCTCTGTCTCGCTCTCTGTCTCTCTCTCTCTCTCTCTCTGTTTGTCTCTGTCTCTCTTTCTATCTCTCTCTCTGTCTGTCTGTCTCTCTGTCTCGCTCTCTGTCTCTCTCTCTCTCTCTGTTTGTCTCTGTCTCTCTTTCTATCTCTCTCTCTGTCTGTCTGTCTGTCTCTCTGTCTCCCTCTCTGTCTCTCTCTCTCTCTCTGTTTGTCTCTGTCTCTCTTTCTATCTCTCTCTCTGTCTGTCTGTCTCTCTGTCTCTCTCCCTCTGCCCCAACTCTCTCTCTCTCTCTCTCTCTCTCTCTCTCTCTCTCTCTCTCTCTCTCTCTCTCTCTCTCTCTCTCTCTCTCTCTCTCTATCTCTATCTCTCTCTCTAGGTGTATAGTAGGTCAACTCTCAGGAGTTTTCCAGCCAGGTTGGAATAACGACTCTCTTGTTTCTGATCGTAGTTTTCCAGAAAGGGAAGTATTTTACTGTTAGTCCAGTTCACATCTATGTGCATGCCAACAGAGGTTAAGTGTATGTTTGCATGTGTACGTCTGTGGCTTATATCTGTTGTTGTTCTCGGTAAACAGCTAGCCTACAAGTCTCAGTGTCTGTCTGTCTAACTGTCTGTCTATCTGTCTCTCTGTCTGTCTAAATATCTAACTGTCTGTCTAACTGTCTGTCTGTCTAGCTATCTGTCTAGATGTGTGTCTAACTGTCTGTCTAACTGTATGTCTAACTGTCTTTCTGTCTAACTGTCTAACTGTCTGTCTAACTGTCTGTCTGTCTAACTGTCTGTCTGTCTAACTGTCTGTCTGTCTGTCTGTCTGTCTGTCTAACTGTCTGTCTGTCTAACTCTGTCTAACTGTCTGTCTAACTGTCTGTCTAACTGTCTCTCTAACTGTCTGTCTGTCTAACTTTCTGTCACTGTGCTTGTATTGTTAGCACTTCTTCACAGAACTATATAATATTGTAATATTGATCTTCTCTCACAGCACACCAAAACCCCAAGTTCCCTCTGTTTCTCTCTCTCTCACACACACGCGTACACGCGCGCACACACACACACACACACACACACACACACACACACACACACACACACACACACACACACACACACACACACACACAGCTCCTCAGCTCCCAGTATTGGGCCTCTCTGACAATGTATCTGACCCCCACTGTGATGCCAGCATGGAACTCTGATCTCATTACCTTCAGTGTGTGCTTATGCGAGCGAGCGAGAGAAAGAGATAGAAGAGAGAGCGAGAGAGAGAGAGAGAGAGAGAGAGAGAGAGAGAGAGAGAGAGAGAGAGAGAGAGAGAGAGAGAGAGAGAGAGAGAGAGAGAGAGAGAGAGAGAGAGAGAGAGAGAGAGAGAGAGAGAGAGAGAGAGAGAGAGAGAGAGAGAGAGAGAGAGAGAGAGAGAGAGAGAGAGAGAGAGAAGGATTGTGTGTTCTGTGCAGGGGGTCTCCCTCCCCCAGGCTGTGTAAATTAGTAAAGAATAAGACTGGAAGACTAAATCATTTCCCCTCCCTGTTGTGCCAACTACTGCTGTTAGGAGAGGGGGAGGAGGAGGGGGAGAGGAGGAGGAGAGGGGGAGGAGGGGAGAGAGGGGAGAGAGGAGGAGGAGAGGGAGAGGAGGGAGGGGAGAGAGGAGAGGGAGATGAGCGGGAGAGGAGGAGGGGGGAGGAGGAGAGGGGGAGGGGGAGGAGGAGAGGGGATAGGAGGAGGGGGGAGGAGGAGAGGGGATAGGAGGAGGGGCAGAGAGGAGTGGAGGAGAGGGAGAGGAGGGGAGAGGAGAAAGGGGGAAGGAGGACAGGGAAGAGGAGGAGGAGAGGGAGAGGAGGAGGGGGAGAAATCATGCACGTACAGTGCCTTCGGAAAGTATTCAACTTTGACTTTTTCTACATTTTGTTGCGTTACAAAGTGGAATTGCAATGGATTCAGTTGTCATTTTTTGTCAACGATCTACACAAAATACTCTAATATCAAAGTGGAAGAAAAATAAAACAGTAATATACCTTGATTAGATAAGTATATCAGATAAGAGTCAATACATGTTATAATCACTTTTGGCAGCGAAAAGAGCTGTGAGTCTTTTTGGGTAAATCTCTAAGAGCTTTGCACACCAGGATGAAACAAAATTTGCCAATAATTATTTTTTAAATTCTTCAAGCTCTGTCAACTTGCTTGTTGATCATTGCTAGACAGCCAGTTTCAAGTCTTGCCATAGATTTTCAAGCCAATTTAAGTCAAAACTGTAACTAGGCCACTCAGGAACATTCAATGTCGTCTTGGTAAGAAACTGTAGATTTGGCCTTGTGTTTTAGGTTATTGTCCTGCTGAAAGTGTAATCCATCTTACAGTGTCTGTTGGAAAGCAGACTGAACCAGGTTTTCCTCTAGGACAAAAAGTTAATTTATTTTCCACATTCTTTGCAGTATTAATTTAGTACCTTGTTGCAAACAGCTTGCATGTTTTGTAATATTTTTTATTCTGTACAGGCTTCCTTCTTTTCACTCTGTCATTTAGGTTAGTATTGTGGAGTAATTACAATGTTGTTGATGCATCCTAAGTTTTCTCCTATCACAGCCATTAAAGTTACTATTGGCCTCATGGTGAAATTCCTGAGCGGTTTCCATCCTCTCCGGCAACTGAGTTAGGAAGGACGCCTGTATCTTTGTAGTGACTGGGTGTATTGATACACCATCCACAGTGTTATTAATAACTTCACCATGCTCAAAGGGATATTCAATGTCTGCTTTTTATTTTATTTTACCTATCTACCAATAGGTGCCCTTCTTTGTGAGGCAATGGAAAACATCCCTGGTCTTTGTGGTTGAATCTGTGTTTGAAATTCACTGCTCGACTGAGGGACCTTACAGATAATTGTATGTGTGGGGTACAGAGATGGGGTAGTCATTCAAAAATCATGTTAACCACTATTATTGTACACAAAGTGAGTCCATGCAATTTATGTGATTTGTTCAGCATATTTTTACTCTTGAACTTATTTAAGTTTGCCATAACAAAGTGGTTGAATACTTATGGATTTAAGACATTTCAGCTTTTCATTAAAAAAAATACAAATACAAATGCACACACAAAAAATCCACTTTGACATTATGGGATATTGTGTGTAGATTAGTGACACAAAATCTAATTTTAAATTCAGGCTGTAACACAACGAAATGTGGAAAAAGTCAAGGGGGTTGAATACTTTCTGAAAGCACTACACCTGCCCCACCTGGACAATCCTTACACCAACCTCTGTCCCCCACCCTCTTGTACACAGACGTGCTTGGAAAATAAGCTTAATCAGTGTGTGTATGTGTGTGTGCTTGTGTTTGTTTATGTCTCTGGCCACACCAATCTAACACCTCCTGAGGAGTCCAGAGGAGACAGGGAGAGAGGGATGGGAGAGTGAGGGAGAGATCCACAAAGAATTTGAAAACAAACCCAATTTTGATAAACTCCCTTATCTACTGGGTGAAAAACCACAGTGTGCCATCACAGCTGCAAGATTTGTGACCTGTTGCCACAAGAAAAGGGCAACCAGTGAAGAACAAACACCATTGTAAATACAACCCATATTTATGTTTATTTATTTTCCCATTTGTACTTTAACTATTTGCACATTGTTACAACACTGTATATATACATAATATGACATTTGAAATGTCTTTATTCTTTTGGAACTTCTGAGTGTAATGTTTACTGTTAATATTTATTGTTTATTTCACTTTTGTTTACTATCTACTTCACTTGCTTTGGCAATGTTAACATACGTTTCCCATGCCAATAAAGCCCTTAAATTGAAATTGAATTGAATTGAGAGAGAGAGGGGAGAGTGAGCGAGAGAGGGAGGGGAGCGAGAGGGAGAGAGGGAGGGGAGAGTGAAAGATTAGCGAGGCAGAGACATTAAATAAATGAATCTCCTCTGTGAGCTTTGAGATGGGACTGGCTGTTCTGATCTCTCTCTGGCAGAGTGGTGAGGTTGATGTACCTGTGTTAGTGCATTAGCCAAAAGGCTGTATTAGCCCCGGCAGCATTAGCTTTGCTGTATTAACACTTCAAAGCAGTGCTGGTCAGTGGGAGGCCTGGGTGACACAGGGAAGATGATTAGAGTCTCCCTTCCTCTACCTCACCCTGGCTGTCTCCCCCTCCTCCCCCACGACCTCCCCTCTCTCCATCCATACTACCTCTCTCCTCCTCCTCACCCCCTTAGCTCTGGTGGAAAAAGACTTGACCAGCAGGCCTTACCGAGCACCGTCCTCTGCCTTCCCTCTGCCTCCCCTTTTCCTCCCTCTCACCTCCCCTTCATCTCTCCATTTCCTCTCCCTCGCAGCCCTTCTCCCCTCCCCTGCCAGGCCCACTATGAGGTGCTTACGGGGGCCACTGCTGCTGGGCCTTAGCCCCAGGCTGTGGTAACGAGGTCTGGGAGAGGAGAGGAGAGAGGGGACTCCTGGATACTGGTCCTTCATGTGGAGATAGAGGAGAGGGGGACTTTAGCAGGAGCCCGTCTCACACTGAGCTAACTGCCTGAGACCTGCTGGCCTGAGAGATAGCAGCACAGTCTGTCTTACCCACCTGTCTTTCAGTTAAACCTTTCTCATCATTTAGTCTCTACTGACAGCTTTCGTATGTGTGCATGAGTGTGTGAGTGTGTGAGTGTGTGTGTGTGTGTGTGTGTGTGTGTGCGTGTGCAGTGGTGTAAATGAATTCAGTAAAAATACTTTAAAGTACTACTCGTGTATTTTTGGGGGGTATCTGTACTTTACTATTTATATTATTGACAACTTTTACTTTTACTCCACTACATTCCTAAAGAAAATACATTTTCCTTGACATCCAAAAGTAATCATAACATTTTAATGCTTAGCAGAACAGAAAATGGTCAAATTCCCACACTTATCAAGAGAACATCCCTGGTCATCCCTGCTGCCTCTCATCTGGCGGACTCACTAAACACACATGCTTCGTTTCTAAATGATGTCTGAGTGTTGGAGCGTGCCCCTGGCTTTCCGTAAATATATATCTTTTTGAAAATGGCGCGATCTTGTTTGCTTAATATAAGGAATTTGAAATTATTTGTACTTATGATACTTAAGTATATATTAGCAACTACATTTACTTTTGATACTTAAGTATATTTTAATCTAAATAATTTTATATTGTTACTCAAGTGTTATTTTACTGGGTGACATTCACTTTTACTTGAGTCATTTTCTATTAAGATATCTTTACTTTTACTCAAATATGACCATTGGATACTTTTTCCAGGGCTGTGTGTGTGTCAGCGGTCATAAAGGATGGCAGTGATCAGTGTCAGTGTGTGTACACAGATGGTGTGTGTATGATGTGTTCTTCCTCTGTATCTTCTCACAGGCCTCAGTGGATATTTACCACAGGGTCGGGAGAGAGAGGTCACATGCTTTAGCCAGGACAATGCAGGCCAGATATATACAGTGGGGAGAACAAGTATTTGATACACTGCCGATTTTGCAGGTTTTCCTACTTACAAAGCATGTAGAGGTCTGTAATTTTTATCATAGGTACACTTCAACTGTGAGAGACAGAATCTAAAACAAAAATCCAGAAAATCACATTGTATGATTTTTAAGTAATTAATTTGCATTTTATTGCATGACATAAGTATTTGATACATCAGAAAAGCAGAACTTAATATTTGGTACAGAAACCTTTGTTTGCAATTACAGAGATCATACGTTTCCTGTAGGTGTTGACCAGGTTTGTACACACTGCAGCAGGGATTTTGGCCCACTCCTCCATACAGACCTTCTCCAGATCCTTCAGGTTTCGGGGCTGTCGCTGGGCAATACGGACTTTCAGCTCCCTCCACAGATTTTCTATTGGGTTCAGGTCTGGAGACTGGCTAGGCAACTCCATGACCTTGAGATGATTCTTACAGAGCCACTCCTTAGTTGCCCTGGCTGTGTGTTTCAGGTCGTTGTCATGCTGGAAGACCCAGCCACGACCCATCTTCAATGCTCTTACTGAGGGAAGGAGGTTGTTGGCCAAGATCTCGCGAAACATGGCCCCATCCATCCTCCCCTCAATACGGTGCAGTTGTCCTGTCCCCTTTGCAGAAAAGCATCCCCAAAGAATGATGTTTCCACCTCCATGCTTCACGGTTGGGATGGTGTTCTTGGGGTTGTACTCATCCTTCTTCTTCCTCTAAACACGGCGAGTGGAGTTTAGGCCAAAAAGCTCTATTTTTGTCTCATCAGACCACATGACCTTCTCCCATTCCTCCTCTGGATCATCCAGATGGTCATTGGCAAACTTCAGACGGGCCTGGACATGCGCTGGCTTGAGCATGGGACCTTGCGTGCACTGCAGGATTTTAATCCATGACGGCGTAATGTGTTACTAATGGTTTTCTTTGAGACTGTGGTCCCAGCTCTCTTCAGGTCATTGACCAGGTCCTGCCGTGTAGTTCTGGGCTGATCCCTCACCTTCCTCATGATCATTGATGCCCCACGAAGTGAGATCTTGCATGGAGCCCCAGACCGGGTGATTGACCGTCATCTTGAACTTCTTCCATTTTCTAATAATTGCGCCAACAGTTGTTGCCTTCTCACCAAGCTGCTTGCCTATTGTCCTGTAGCCCATCCCAGCCTTGTGCAGGTCTACAATTTTATCCCTGATGTCCTTACACAGCTCTCTGGTCTTGGCCATTGTGGAGAGGTTGGAGTCTGTTTGATTGAGTGTGTGGACAGGTGTCTTTTATACAGGTAACGAGTTCAAACAGGTGCAGTTAATACAGGTAATGAGTGGAGAACAGGAGGGCTTCTTAAAGAAAATCTAACAGGTCTGTGAGAGCCGGAATTCTTACTGATTGGTAGGTGATCAAATACTTATGTCATGCAATACAATGCAAATTAATTACTTAAAAATCATACAATGTGATTTTCTGGATTTTTGTTTTAGATTCCGTCTCTCACCTATGATAAATATTACAGACCTCTACATGCTTTGTAAGTAGGAAAACCTGCAAAATCGGCAGTGTATCAAATACTTGTTCTCCCCACTGTATACTGTACACCAGTGCCTTCAGAAAGTATTCAGATCCCTTGACTTTTTCCAAATTTTGTTACATTACAGCCTTATTCTAAAATTGACTACATCGTTTTTTTCCCTCAATCTACACACAATACCCCATAATGATGAAGCAAAAACATGTTTTTAGAAATGTTTACTAATTTATTAAATGCAAAAAATGGAAATATCACATTTACGTAAGTATTCAGACCCTTTACTCAGTACTTTGTTGAAGCACCTTTGGCAGCAATTACAGACAGCATTGAGTCTTCTTGGGTATGATGCTACAAGCTTGGCACACCTGTATATGGGGAGTTTCTTCCATTGTTCTCTGCAGATCCTCTCAAGCTCTGTCAAGTTGGATGGGGAGCGTTGCTGCACAGCTATTTTCAGGTCTCTCCAGAGAAGTTCGATTGGGTTCAAGTCTGGGCTCTGGCTGGGCCACTCAAGGACATTCAGAGACTTGTCCCGAAGCCACTCCTGCGTTGTCATGGCTGTGTGCTTAGGGCCCTTGTCCTGTTGGAAGGTGAACCTTCACCCCACTCTGAGGTCAAATCAAATCAAATTTGATTTGCCACATGCGCCGAATACAACAGGTGTAGACCTTACAGTGAAATGCTTACTTAAAAGTGTTAAGTAAAAAATAGATAAGTAAAAAATAAAAATAGAAAATAATTGAAGAGCAGCAATAAAATAACATAACAGTAGGGAGGCTATATACAGGGTGTACCGGTACAGAGTCAATGTGCGGTATAAAGGTCCTGGATTACAGGAAGCTTGGCCCCAGTGATGTACTAGGCCGTACGCACTACCCTCTGTAGTGTCTTGCGGTCGGAGGCCGAGCAGTTGCCATCCCAGGCGGTGATGCAACTAGTCAGGATGCTCTCGATGGGGCAGCTGTATAACTTTTTGAGGATCTGAGGACCCACGCCAATCCTTTTCAGTCTCCTGAGGGGGAATAGGCTTTGTCATGCCCTCTTCACGACTGTCTTGGTGTGCTTGGACCATGTTAGGTTGTTGGTGATGTGGACACCAAGGAACCTGAAGCTCTCAACCTGCTCCACTACAACCACGTCGATGAGAATAGGGACGTGCTCAGTCCTCTTCTTTTTCCTGTAGTCCACAATCATCTCCTTTGTCTTTATCACATTGAGGGAGAGGTTGTTATCCTGTCACCACACGGCCAGGTCTCTGACCTCCTCCCTATAGTCTGTCTCATTGTATGTCTGTGATCAGGCCTACCACTGTTGTGTCATCGGCAAACGTAATGATGGTGTTGGAGTCGTGCCTGGCCCTGCAGTCATGGGTGAACAGGGAGTACAGGAGGGGACTGAGCACGCACCCCTGAGGGGCCCCCGTGTTGAGGATCAGCGTGGCAGATGTGTTGTTACCTACCCTTATCACCTGGGGGTGGCCCGTCAGGAAGTCCAGGATCCAGTTGCAGAGGGAGGTGTTTAGTCCCAGGGTCCATAGCTTAGTAATGAGCTTTGAGGGCACTATGGTGTTGAACGCTGAGCTGTAGTCAATGAACAGCATTCTCACGTAGGTGTTCCTCTTGTCCAGGTGGGAAAGGGAAGTGTGGAGTGCGATAGAGATCTGTGGATCTGTTGGGGCGGTATGCAAATTGGAGTGGGTCTAGGGTTTCTGTGATAATGGTGTTGATGTGAGCCATGACTGGCCTTTCAAAGCATTTCATGGCTACAGACGTGAGTGCTACGTGTTGGTAGTCATTTAGGCAGGTTTTCTTAGTGTTCTTGGGCACGGGGACTATGGTGGTCTGCTTGAAACATGTTGGTATTACAGACTCAGTCAGGGACATGTTGAAAATGTCAGTGAAGACACTTGCCAGTTGGTATATATATATCCAATACCTCCTCCACAGTTACTAAACACAACAGCCTCTGAATACCCCATTTACTCATAAAAATATCAATATTGTTGACAAGTTTATAATAGGCAAACTCAAACCTTATTTTGAATCTTAATTGAACTTGCAAACTTCCCAAATTGCAATAACTCGCGCTCCAAAAGCTCATTTGGAATAAACGGCGGTACATTTGAAATCGTTACCCTTGTTGACGGATAAAAAATTGGCATAACTTGAATAAACATTCCTTTAAGAAGTACGCCATGCTCAACCATACGATCAACAAGGCGCTCTTCTTTAAGAAATACCACCACCGCTTTATTCATCCGTGACGCATAAGCAACATTCTCATATCCTACCTTCTCTCCTACGGCGACCAGAACCTCCTCCACCGTGACAGTAGCTTCAGTAACACACCTAAAGCCGTGCCGAAGTGACAGGGACGGCGTCCCCATTCGGGCCGCCATCCCCACCAAAATCAGCGTAATTTCAACACGAAAAACAATATGCTTAATTCTACCACAACAAGAAAATAGAAATAATAACCTTAATCATGCATAGAAGAAAAAAAGGATATCACCAAGAAAAGGAAAACCCAGGATATCTAACTCTACACAACACTCGCACTTAGCACTCACTCAAACAATTCCCAGCATGCACCAAACACTCCCAGGAGAGAGAGAGAGAGAGAGAGAGAGAGAGAGAGAGAGAGAGAGAGAGAGAGAGAGAGAGAGAGAGAGAGAGAGAGAGAGAGAGAGAGAGAGAGAGAGAGAGAGAGAGAGAGAGAGAGAGAGAGACCTTAGGGGATTATGACAGGGTGTGTGTGCATGCACAATTGTGTGTGTGTGTGTGTAGATTAGTTCAGGTTAACAGACCGAGTCTCTAACCCAGTCAACCAGGACACTCACACTAACTAACTATTATCATAGACAAAGGAGAAAGGGCTCTATACAGTATGTTATGCCTAGTGAGTGATTTTAGGTTTGACTGACTATGTGCTCTGTGGTTTTAGGCTGTCAACGGGACTGTTTGGTTAGAGAGCTATGACCCCTGACAATGCAGCTATTTGGCCTCAAATCAAATGTTATTTGTCACTTGCTTCGTAAACAGCAGGTGTAGACTAACAGTGAAATGCTGACTTACAAGCACTTCCCAACAATGCAGAGAGAAAGAATATAGAGAAGTTATAGAAAAGTAAAATGCAGAATAAAATAAAAAATAAAAAATACACAACGAGTAACAATAACTTGGCTATATACACGGGGTACCAGTACCGAGTCGATGTGCAGGGATATGAGGTAATTGAGGTAGATGTACATATAACATATAACAAATAAAATATAACTAGGAATAAAGTGACTAGGCAGGATAGATAATAAATAGTAACAGTAGCGTATGTGATGAGTCAAAAGAAGTTGCAGGTCAGTCCGGGTAGTTATTTGGTTAACTATTTAACTAGCTATTTAGCAGACTTATGGCTTGGGGGTAGAAGCTGTTCAAGGTCCTGTTGGTTCCATACTTGATGGATCAGTAACACTTGCTGTGCGGTAGCAGAGAGGATGGTCTATGACTTGGGTGGCTGGAGTCTTTAACAATTTTCAGGGCCTTCCTCTGACACCGCCTGGTATAGTGGTCCTGGATGGCAGGGAGCTCGGCCCCAGTGATATACTGGGCCGTACACATTACCCTCTATAACGCCTTGCGGTCGAATGCCAAGCAGTTGCCATACCAAGCGGCGATGCAGCCAGTCAAAATGCTCTCAATGATGCAGCTGTATAACTTTTTGAGGATATGAGGGCCCATGTCAGCCTCGTCAATGTGAATGGGGGTGTGCTCGGCCCTCCGTTTCCTGTAGTCCACGATCAGCTCCTTTATCTTGCTGACGTTGAGGGAGAGGTTGTTGTCCTGGCACCACACTGCCAGGTCTCTGACCTCCTCCCTATAGGTTGTGTCATTGTCGTCAGTGATCAGGCCTACTACCTTCGTGTCGTCAGCAAACTTAATGATAGTGTTGGAGTTGTGCGCGGCCAAGCAGTTCAAAGTGAACAGGGAATACAGGACGGGACTAAGCACTTACCCCTGAGGGGCCCTGTGTTGTTGCCTACCTTAACCAACTAGGGGTGGCCCGTCAGGAAGTCCAGGATCCAGTTGCAGAGGGAAGTGGCCCTCCTGTAGCTCAGTTGGTAGAGCATGGGGCTTGCAACGCAAGGGTTGTGGGTTCGATTCCCACGGGGGGCCAGTATGAAACATTTATGCACTCACTAATTGTAAGTCGCTCTGGATAAGAGTGTCTGCTAAATGACTAAAATGTAAAAAAATGGAAGTGTTCCGTTCCATGGTCCTTATCTTAGTGATGAGCTTGGAGGGCACTACGGTGTTGAACGCTGAGCTGTAGTCAATGAACAGCATTCTCGCATAGGTGTTCCTTTTGTCCAAATGGGAAAAGGAAGTGTGGAGTGCAATAGAGATTGCGTCATCTGTGGATCTGTTGGGGCGGTATGCGAATTGGAGTGGTTCCCGGGTGTCTGGGATGATGGTGTTGATGTGAGCAAAAACCAGCCTTTTAAAGCATTTCATGACTACAGATGTGAGTGCTATGGGGCAATAGTCATTTAGACAGGTTACCTTGGTGTTCTTGGGCACAGGGACTATGGTGGTCTGCTTGAAATGTGTAGGTATTACAGACTGGGTCAGCGGAGTTTGAAAATGTCAGTGAAGAAACTTGCCAGCTGGTCAGCGCATGCTCTGAGTATGCATCCTGGTAATCCATCTGGCCTTGCGGTCTTGGTCTTACTCACATCTGGCCCTGTTTAAAGGTCTTACTCACATTGGCTATGGAGGGCGTGATCACACAGTCATCCGGTACAGCTGGTGCTCTCATGCATGGTTCAGTGTTGCTTGCCTCGATGTGAGCATAGAAGGCATTTTGCTCATCTGGTAGGCTTGCGTCACTGGGCTGCTCGCAGCTGGGTTTCCCTTTATACTCCGTGATAGTTTGCGTTCCCTCCCACATCCAACGAGCATTAGAGCCGGTGTAGTAGGATTCGATCTTAGTCGTCCATGCACTTATTAATGAAGCCGGTGACTGATGTGGTAAACTCCTCAATGCCATCAGAAGAATCCCGGAATATATTCCAGTCTGTGCTAGCAAAACAGTCCTATAGCTTAGCATCCGCTTCATCTGACCACTTCTGTATTGAGCGCGTCACTGGTACTTTCTGTTTGAGTTTTTGCTTCTAAGCAGGAATCAAGAGTATAAAGTTATGGTCAGATTTGCCAAATGAAGGGTGAGGGAGAGCTTTGTATGCGTTTCTGTGTTTGGAGTAAAGGTGATCTAGAGTTTTTTTTTTTGCCTCTAGTTGCACAGGTCAGGTAATTAGGTAAGACGGAATTCAGTTTTCCTGAATTAAAATCACCGGCCACTAGAAGTGCCGCTTCTGGATGTTTCTTTTCTTGTTTGCTTATGGCCCTATACAGCTCGTTGAGTGAAGTCTTAGTTCGAGCATCGGTTTGTGGTGGTAAATAGACAACTACGAAAAATATAGATGAAAACTCTCTTGGTAAATAGTATGGTCTACAGCTTATCATGAGGTATTCTAACTCAGGCGAGCAGAATCTCGAGACTTCCTTAATATTAGAGATCGCACACCAGCTGTTGTTAGACACTCACCTCCCCCCTTGAGCTTACCTAACGCTGTCGTTCTGTCCTGCTGATGCAGAGAAAAACCAGCTAGATGTATATTATCCATGTCCTTGTTCAGCCACAACTCAGAGAAAGAGTATATTACAGTTCTTCAAGTCCCGTTAATAGGATAGCCCTGAACGGAGCTCGTCCAGTTTGACTCCAGTGATTGTATGTTCGCCAATAGAATGGAGGGTAGAGGCGGTTTATGTAGTCGCCGACGTAGTTTCCTCAGGGTGCCCGCACGTCGCCCTCTCTTTTTTTTCGGGTCTCGGGATTTGTGCCTGATCCGGGGTGAGCAGAATGTCCTGCGCCTCCAATGTGTTGAAGTAGAAATCTTCATCCAAATCGAGGTTAGTGATCGCTGTTCTGATGTCCAGAAGCTCTGTTTGGTCATAGGAAACGATGGCGGAATCCTTATGGGCTGGGAACTGGGACAGGACCAATATACCCTCCGGAGGTCTCTGAGACGCAGGGAGAAGCCACATGTACGCACGTACACACACACACACACACACATTTACGTTTACATTTACGTCATTTTAGCAGACGCTCTTATCCAGAGCGACTTACAGTTAGTGAGTGCATACATTACTTTTATTTTTTTCATAGTAGCCCCCCGTGGGAATCGAACCCACAACCCTGGCGTTGCAAACACACACACACACACACACACACACACACACACACACACACACACACACACACACACAGTATGAACATATCTGTTATGCTCTTTCCATTTCCTTCCCATGTAAGGTAAACTCCTCCAACTTGAATGGCTTGCTTCTCTGGTTCCCCACTGGTTATGTAGGCTGGTGTATGTGTGTGCGTGTGTGTGTGTGTGTGTGTGTGTGTGTGTGTGTGTGTGTGTGTGTGTGTGTGTGTGTGTGTGTGTGTGTGTGTGTGTGTGTGTGTGTGTGTGCCAGCTCCACTAGGCCAGTGTATATAGCCGGTGGCTGTAGTTTTAGGCAGAGTCAGGGCTAGGGGGATACAGGCAGTTTACAGTCCATAAAGTCACTAGATAGGAACTACCGTTCATAGTAGACACAGTGTTTGCACATGAACAAGCTAAGACTGGTGCCCAATAGACCAACACACTTACCTTCATCCAACCCTTGAGCTCTCTCTTGTTTCTCTTTCGCTCTCTCTCTTTCTCTCTGTCTTTCTCTCTCTCTCTTTCTCTCTCTCTTAAAGGACATGTTATATCAAAACCTTGCTAACAGAGTATACATTCAATGTATTCTTACACTGTAAGAAGAATTATGTTTTTGAGTTATTACACTGGGTTACTATCACAGTATTCAGCCTGTAGATAAGAGGTGAGAACCCTCTTATATCATCTGACTGTTTTATTGTACCTTATCTTATCTCCATTGCACCACTGACAAGTCCAACAATTTTCTCCCCTTTATAAATAACTGATGTTACTATGGAGACGATTTACCTTCCGGCACTTTCTGTGTCTTCATCTTCCTGTCTCTGTGTCTGTATTCAGAAACCTGCAAGATGTCGATATTCACTAGCTGTGCTGGTTCACAGTATCTTCCTCCCTTTAGACACACTTTTCTTTTTCAATTACTCTCTCTCTCACTCAGTCAGCTCTCACCATCTCTCCGTATCTGTCTCAGAGAAAGAGTTGAGTTGTTCTTCAGTTGGTTTTCATAGAGAAATAAGACTTGCAAGTTCAGTGTTGAGTAAGTTATCTTGGTCTGTAGCCAGCTGAGATTGTCGGTCTAACTATTTTGAGACAGTGACAGGCCAATATGTCCTTTCTAAAGACCGGACCTCAACAAAGACTGAGAGGAGCTTAACACACTGATGGTTCAATCTGAGAGAGACGTCTCAGTTAAGGAAAACTGAACAACATCTAGAAGTTATGGTAAATGTTTAAAAAAAGCAATTGCCATTCTATTGTTCTTCATTTTCTGTTTTTTATTCCCGACTGTCTCTCTCTCCTTCCGAGTTCTCAGCTGACCTGCTGCTTTCACAGTTCTTCCATTCAGGGAGAATTTAACATTATAGCAACATAACATATGGCTGTACATAATACATCATATACATTCAGAGTTTAGCCAGCCAGCCAGCCCAGAGACCAGAGATGTGAATCTCAAGGCTTTTTTTCCCAGAAACCTCTTCATGACATGGTTAAAGAGATGTCCCAATACTGTTCCCATCACCCTCTCCTTCTCCTCCGTTCCTCCCTCTCTACCCCCCTCCCTAGAGAAAAGCATGCCCTTTGCACAGCGGATGCCGTTTCCACGACACCCATTGTTCCCTGGTTGCTAAGCGATGGCTAGGGCCTTGTTTGGTTGCCGTGGTTACGAGGGGGCTTGGGTATTTAGTTAGGGGTCAGGCCTGACAGAGGTGGCATAATGTGTGTGTGTTTGTGTGTGTTTGATTAGGGGTCAGGCGTGACAAACACATGACAATAGAGAGGGGTGTGATCGTTCCCTCCTCTGTCATTTATAAGGCTATTCACTCTCCCTCTCTTTCCCTCTCCCTCTCATTCTCTTTCACTCTCCCACTCCCTCTCTTTCCCTCTCCCTCTCCTTCTCTTTCACTCTCCCACTCCCTCTCTTTCACTCTCCCTCTCCTTCTCTTTCACTCTACCTCTCCTTCTCTTTCACTCACCCACTCCCTCTCTTTCACTCTCCCTCCCTGAATAGAGCAGCACAACACTCTACATGTATAAACCTGTATATTTGTTTTATTGATTAGAACCTATGCTCTCTCTCTCCCCATCTCTCTCTTCCTCCAATCCCTTCTCTATCCCTCTTTCTCCATCTCTCCGTTTCCTCCTCTCTGCTCCGGTCTCACTAGGGGAGTCTCTTTGTCTTCTCTCCTGAATTCCGATCTTCAGTGGTTAGACTGGCTGTGACTGCCACAGGCTTGGAGTACCCTGGAGGGCTTTTCACAGTCACACGCACACACACTAATTACACCTCACTTTGCTAATGTGGGGATAGCAGGCAGGGAGAAAGAACGAGTGATAGAGACAAGAAAAAAGAGATGGAGAGGGATGTTTTGGGAAAATTAGCTTTTGTTCAAATGAGACTTACATTATAGAGAGTATGTAGAGAGTTAACATGAGGCCTCCTCTCTTCTTCCCTCTCTCTCTCTCCCTCTCTCCCAGGTCACTCTCTCTTCCACTCTCTCTCTACCTCACTCTCTCTCTCTCTCTCTCTCTCTCACTCTCTCTCTCCTAGCTCACTCTCTCTCTCCTAGCTCACTCTCTCTCTCTCTCCTATCTCTCTCTCTCTCTCTCTCTCTCTCTCTCTCTCTCTCTCTCTCTCTCTCTCTCTCTCTCTCTCTCTCTCTCTCTCTCTCTCTCTCTCTCTCCTATCTCTCTCTCTCTCTCTCTCTCTCTCTCTCTCTCTCTTTCTCTCTCTCTCTCTCTCTCTCTCTCTACCTCCCTCTTTCTCCTACTCTTTCTCCCTCTCCCTCTCTCTGATAACTGAGGATCCACCCCCTGTCTGAAAGCAGATCTTATCAGACAATGTTGTGGTAAATGTACCGTAACACATAACAGGTAATACCTACACTGGAGGTATCCGAGTCAGAAAGAGCTGCAGGGTGTGACAGAGTGTCATGCTATTGTCTTATCATGTGGCTGACTAACTGTTAAAGTAAAAATGTAAAGTGATAATGTGCTGTAATTACTCTACCACTGGGTTGATGTTATCACCACCCTGTATGAAGCACCCATTGGTTTCTTAATGATGATTTCAACATGAGAGTAGGTGGTGCGGCTGTCTCATAGTTGTATTAATGTGTGTTGATTGGATATGAGTGTGTATAAAGGGATAGTGTGGGTGGATGAGGAGCTGTCACCTCTCTACCAGGCCATGGAATACTCCTCTATCAGGAGTACTATATCTCTGTCTACCATGGAATACTCCTCTATCAGGAGTACTATATCTCTGTCTACCATGGAATACTCCTCTATCAGGAGTACTATATCTCTGTCTACCATGGAATACTCCTCTATCAGGAGTACTATATCTCTGTCTACCATGGAATACTCCTCTATCAGGAGTACTATATCTCTGTCTACCATGGAATACTCCTCTATCAGGAGTACTATATCTCTGTCTACCATGGAACTAACAAGAGACCTGTTCTCTCCCATTTCCTCTCCCCCTCTTCTCTTCTCTCCTGGAGGGAGGGAGGGAGGGAGGGAGGAATGAGGTTAATCGCTGGTGCGTGGAGGAATAAACATAATTTTTGTCACTGTGTGTATGTGTGTGTGTGTATGTGTGTGTGTGATTGTGTGTGTGTGTGTGTGTGTCAGCTGTGCTACACAAGGGGCAGTTAAATAAATGATGTTTGAAATGAGAACAGCTCTCCACAGGTTTGGTTTATCAGAAGTTGCTGTTTAGCACACACACACACACACACAAACTACACCCATGGCATTCATTCCCTCTCTTGAATCTCTGTTAGGGTGGCAAAAGGCTGGGTTGCATTACAGAGCTCAGCTAAGCAAACACGGCGATACAGAGAGGGATTGTACCCTTGTTTAGCGGAAGGAAACGGAGGAGAGACCCAGGGTTTACGACAGGAAACAGAGTTTAGTAACCAAACTGTTTGTGCTATGACTCCTGGTTGCTGTGTTTACACTGCAGGGTATTGTAATATATCATTACCTCTGTCAATGTATGTTACTTTGCAATGGTTGTCTTCCCCCAGACAAAACCTGCCCTTCTCTCTGCAAACACTCTAAATGGAATAGTGTGTGTGTGTGTGTTTGTGTGTGTGTGTGTGTGTGTGTGTGTCAGGGAGAGGACAAGGACTATTAGGGAGGATTCCCACAGTCTTATTGTTACTCAGGATTCCTCCTCAGTTCTCCAAACACTCTCCAGCTCTAGCCTTGGGATGGAGAGAGAGAGAGAGGCAGAGAGAGAGAGAGAGAGAGAGGAAGAGAGAGAGAATCTGAAGTCAAATGTCTACTGTTTGCTGATGATCTGGTGCTTCTGTCACCAACCAAGGAGGGCCTACAGCAGCACCTAGATCTTCTGCACAAATTCTGTCAGACCTGGGCCCTGACAGTAAATCTCAGTAACACAAAAAGAATGGTGTTTCAAAAAAGGTCCAGTTGCCAGGACCACAAATACAAATTCCATCTAGACACCGTTGCCCTAAAGTACACAAAAAACGATACATTTCTCAGCCTAAACATCAGCGCCACAGGTAACTTCCACAAAGCTGTGAACGATCTGAGAGACAAGGCAAGAAGAGCCTTCTATGCCATCAAAAGGAACATAAAATTTGACATACCAATTAGGATCTGGCTAAGAATACTTGAATCAGTTATAGAACCCATTGCCCTTTATGGATGTGAGGTCTGGGGTCCGCTCACCAACCAAGAATTCACAAAATGGGACAAACACCAAATTAAGACTCTGCATGCAGAATTCTGCAAAAATATCCTCTGTGTACAATGAAAAACACCAAATACTGCATGCAGAACAGAATTAGGCCAATACCCGCTAATTATCCAAATCCAGAAAATAGCCGTTAAATTCTATAACCACTTAAAAGGAAGCGATTCCCAAACCTTCCATAACAAAGCCATCACCTACAGAGAGATGAACTTGGAGAAGAGTCCCCTAAGTAAGCTGGTCCTGGGGCTCTGTTCACAAACACAAACAGACCCCACAGAGCCCCAGGACAACAACAACAACAACAACAACACAATTAGACCCAATCAAATCATGAGAAAACAAAAAGAGAATTACTTGACACATTGGAAAGAACAAACAAAAAAACTGAGCAAACTAGAATGCTATTTGGCCCTAAACAGAGAATACACAGTGGCAGAATACCTGACCACTGGGACTGACCCAAACTTAAGGAAAGCTTTGACTATGTACAGACTCAGTGAGCATAGCCTTGCTATTGAGAAAGGCCGCCGTAGGCAGACCTGGCTCTCAAGAGAAGACAGGCTATGTGCACACTGCCCACAAAATGAGGTGGAAACGGAGCTGCACTTCCTAACCTCCTGCCAAATGTATGACCATATTACACATATTTCCCTCAGATTACAGCGATCCACAAAGAATTAGAAAACAAACCCAATTTTGATAAACTCCCTTATCGACTGGGTGAAAAACTACAGTGTGCCATCACAGCTGCAAGATTTGTGACCTGTTGCCACAAGAAAAGGGCAACCAGTGAAGAACAAACACCATTGTAAATACAACCCATATTTATGTTTATTTATTTTCCCATTTGTATTTTAACTATTTGCACATTGTTACAACACTGTATATATACATAATATGACATTTGAAATGTCTTTATTCTTTTGGAACTTCTGAGTGTAATGTTTACTGTTAATATTTATTGTTTATTTCACTTTTGTTGACAAAAGAGAGAGAGAAGGAGAGAGATGGAGAGAGAGGAAGCAGTTTGACTGATAAAAGAGAGAGAGATAGAGGGAGAGATGGGGGAGAGAGGGAACAGTTTGTGAGAGAGAGAGAGAGAGAGAGAGAGAGAGAGAGAGAGAGAGAGAGAGAGAGAGAGAGACTGTAGTAGTTTTAATTACAGAGGAATCGTCTCTTTAAATATTTAGAGTTGAGATGAGCTATGTGTGTGTGCTAACATGTGTGTGTTCTTACAAGTATAGAGGCAGAAAGAGAGAGAGAGAGAGTGTGCATGTACGTGTGTCTGTCTGTGTGTGTGTCTGTCTGTGTGTGTGTGTGTGTGTGTGTCTGTGTGTGTGTGTGGTAGTTGTAATGAGCCTGTAACTCTGCAGATAGTGTTACTTTGCGGCTCTTTATGAGAGACAGAATGTCCAGAGAAAGATGAGAGGAAGTTGTAGCGAGATTGAAATTGAAAATAGGAATAGAAGTTTGAGAGACACACACCAGTGTAAAGTGGTGTCTGAGAAGGGAAATAAACGTGTCTGAAACCTGACGTTTAAATAATGTTGACATTCTAACCCCTCTCCAACACTGTCCGACCCACCTGTAGTGTGTCTGGGTGACAGGTAGCTGCTAAAACGCCTGAACAACCAGGGGACTGGATGTGTTAGGTGCTAATCACGTCAGGAAGCCTGGTTCTCAACTTGGCTATGTGGTAATAGACGGTTGGTCAGGTCATTATTGTAAAAAATAATTTGTTCTTCACTGACCTGCCTGGTCAAATAAATCAAGTGAGGGTAGAGGGCTGGGAATGGGGGTGTGAAGGTGGTTCTCTCTCCCTTAGCATTTTATGGCTGCACGTGTGTGTATATGACAGGGTATGTGTGCATGCTCAATTGTGTGTGTGTGTGTGTGTGTGCGTCTCTCCACCGCTTCATCTCTCCACCGCTTCATCTCTCCACCGCTTCGTCTCTCCACCGCTTCGTCTCTCCACCGCTTCGTCTCTCCACCGCTTCGTCTCTCCACCGCTTCGTCTCTCCACCGCTTCGTCTCTCTACCACCGTCTCTCCACCGCTTCGTCTCTCCACCGCTTCATCTCTCCACCGCTTCGTCTCTCCGACGCTTCGTCTCTCCACCGCTTCGTCTCTCCACCGCTTCATCTCTCCACCACTTCGTCTCTCCACCGCTTCTTCTCTCCACCGCTTCGTCTCTCCACCGCTTCGTCTCTCCACCGCCCGTCTCTCCACCGCTTCGTCTCTCCACCGCTTCGTCTCTCTACCACCGTCTCTCCACCGCTTCGTCTCTCCACCGCTTCATCTCTCCACCGCTTCGTCTCTCCACCGCTTCATCTCTCCACCGCTTCGTCTCTCCGACGCTTCGTCTCTCCACCGCTTCATCTCTCCACCACTTCGTCTCTCCACCGCTTCGTCTCTCCACCGCTTCGTCTCTCCACCGCTTCGTCTCTCCACCGCTTCGTCTCTCCACCGCTTCGTCTCTCCACCGCTTCGTCTCTCCACCGCTTCGTCTCTCCACCGCTTCGTCTCTCTACCGCTTCGTCTCTCCACCACTTCATCTCTCTCACTCTTCCACGCTCTCTCGCCCTATCCTCTACCCCGCAGGTTGTGTGTGTGTGTGTGTGATCTGATGAGAGAGTTAATGAGTGTGAACATCAGCGACAGAGTCCCTTCACAAAGATATCAAAGAGAAGCAGCTCCTAAAGCCCACTGAGCTGCCCCTCAGGCTACACAGACACAGAGCTACCGCTCAGGCTCCACAGACACAGAGCTACCGCTCAGGTTACACAGACACAGAGCTACCGCTCAGGCTCCACAGACACAGAGCTACCGCTCAGGCTCCACAGACACAGAGCTACCCCTCAGGCTCCACAGACACAGAGCTACCGCTCAGGCTCCACAGACACAGAGCTACCCCTCAGGCTCCACAGACACAGAGCTACCCATCAGGCTCCACAGACACAGAGCTACCCCTCAGGCTCCACAGACACAGAGCTGCCCCTCAGGCTCCACAGACACAGAGCTACCCTCTCAGGCTACACAGACACAGAGCTACCCTCTCAGGCTCCACAGACACAGAGGTGCCCCTCAGGCTACACAGACACAGAGCTGCCCCTCAGGCTCCACAGACACAGAGCTACCCCTCAGGCTACACAGACACAGAGCTACCCCTCAGGCTCCACAGACACAGAGCTGCCCCTCAGGCTACACAGATACAGAGCTACCCCTCAGGCTAGGGGAGAATCAGAGTGAGAAGGGGAGAATCAGAATCCAGGAGCAAATATTAACACAGAGACACAAAGACATTCCTTTAACAGGCCTGGCTGCTGCTCTCACCACCCATCCTTAACCTGCCCCTCTTTCTTCCACTCCTCTATCCTTCCCCCATTCCTCTGTTCTCCCTCGCTCTTCGACTCTCTCGCTCCTTCCTTAGCTTCCTTCCAAGGTTTTTCTTTTCTTCTTCTTTCAGGTATTTCCCTCTTTGTTTGGTTCTTGTCTTATACCTTACCATGGAATGTTTGGATGGAATGCATTTACAGTGTGTGTGTGTGTGTGTGTGTGTGTGTGTGTGTGTGTGTGTGTGTGTGTGTGTGTGTAGGACGAACTATGCTGCACATTGTGTTCACATCCATTCACTTCAGAAGATGGCTCTCAGAATTCTCCTTTTCCTTTTACGGCGTTGTTCCACTCATACAACTTTTTTCTTACCTCCAACTTGAGAGTGGCTAGGTGTGCGAGCTTTTGTTTCACCCCAGCACTAACAAATCTGTCTGTAGATAATAGCGATAATACCTTGGACATTGTGGTTGTGTATTGATGATCACCCCTCCTCTCCTTTCCTCTCCTCAGTCAAATGTCATCCTCATCCTTGTTACTGAGAACAGATGGATTGGTTGGCGGTGATGACCCTGCCAGTCTGAGAGAGAGAGAGAGAGAGAGAGAGAGAGAGAGAGAGAGAGAGAGAGAGAGAGAAGGCAGGCAGGCAGGCAGGCAGGCAGGCAGCCAGGCATTTTTTTAAATGCATATATAGTATTATTACCAGAATGTCACTAAGTATATGTAGTGTATAGCTGTAGTGTATAGCTATAGACTACAGCTATAGACTACAGCTATACACTACATCTATACACTACAGCTATACACTACAGCTATACACTACAGCTATACACTACAGCTATACACTACAGCTATACACTACAGCTATACACTACATCTATACACTACAGCTATACACTACAGCTATACACTACAGCTATACACTACAGCTATACACTACAGCTATACACTACAGCTATACACTATAGCTATACACTACAGCTATACACTACAGCTATACACTACAGCTATACACTACATCTATACACTACAGCTATACACTACAGCTATACACTACAGCTATACACTACAGCTATACACTACAGCTATACACTACATATACTTAGTGACATTCTGGTAATAATACTATAAATGCATTAAAAAATCCCGGTGAAATGCAATTAAAGACAGCAAAAGACAACAGTGTCATTTTGAAAATTAAGTGATTGTTAAGTGTTGGTGGATGTGGCAGAGACATTTCATTACTAAATCAAATCAAATTAAATTGTATTCATCACATGCGCTGAATACAACTGATGTAGACTTCATAGTGAAATGCTTGCTTACGAACCTTTCCCAATGATGCAGAGTTAAAAAATGAATAATAGAAAATAAAATAGTAACTAACACAAGAGGAATCAAATAAAATACACAAGAATGGAGCTATATAGAGAAATGACCAGAACCAGTTCAACTAGATGTAGAGTTCAGCTACTGTGTTCTGCTCTCGCTCACTCTCTCTCTCTCTCTCTCTCTCTCTCTCTCTCTCTCTCTCTCTCTCTCTCTCTCTCTCTTTAATTTCATGCCCTCTGCTCTGGCAGTTGGTCTTCCAATGCACAATTCCACACACACACACGCACACACACCCACCCACCCACCCACAGGCAACAAAGGCACACACAGGCACAACAAAATGCCACATCTGACACACGGTAAAACAAAAACGCACCTTGAGGTCTTTCTAAAGCAGGACTTGTATTGTAGATGAATGGGTCAGATAAAGCGTTGTGTTCTTTAGTAGAAAGTTCTGTGGTTCTGCATGTCTCCTGTACTGTCTCACATTCATTCATCTCCATTCAGACTGACTCCACTGATGGAGGGCAGAAAGCTAATTCATTATAATGTCACAAGGGAACAATCAGTAATTATGCTAATGTATGTGGATGATGATTGATGACTGGTTATTAGACCTCTATTATGTCTGTCAGTGTGTCTGTGTGATTGTGTGAGAGACAGGAAACACATGGTATACACCGTCCAATGAAATGCTTACTTGCAGGTTCCTTCTGGACAATGCAACAACAATAAGAACTAGTAAAAGATAAGAATACAAAGATAAAGTAAATGGCTCAGTAGAATAGAATAAACATTTTACCATAAGTATAATACAGGAAGGCACAATTTATAGTCCAATATTTACAGGGAATATGTATGTTTCAAGGAAGGGGGGATTGGGGGACAAGTGTTTAAATTGCGCAGCATTAGTAATAGTAAATATGAGTCTGGTTGCAGCAGTTGTGATGTGTGTGTAGCGTCAATGTGTATGTGTGTGTGTGTATGTGTGTGTGCGTGCGTGCGTGCGTGCGTGAGTGAGTGAGTGAGCGCATGTGTGCTAAGGTGAATAAGTTGATAAGTTGAGTTAGAACTCTTCTGAAGCTTGAGCGTATGATCCTGTATTGCGTCTGTGTGTGTATGTGTGTGTGTGTGTGTGTGTGCGTGTGTGTGTGTGTTTTGGTGTGTGTCTGTGTGTGTGTATGTCTCTGTGTGTGTGTGTGTGTGTGTGTGTGTGTGTGTGTGTGTGTGTGTGTGTGTTTTTGTGTGTGTATGTCTCTCTGTGTGTGTGTGTGTTTTGGTGTGTGTCGTGTGTGTGTGTGTGTGTGTGTGTGTGTGTGTGTGTGTGTGTGTGTGTGTGTGTGTGTGTGTGTGTGTGTGTAATCTTTGCCTCTGGCTGTAGCGCTCCAGGAGTTCATTAGCTGTGACAACCCTGACGCCTTCAGCCCTCATCTACATCCCATTACATTATACACACTCAGAATACATTTATTCTGATGAAGGCCAAGATTACCCATACATTTGTTTGTTGTGAATTACTCTAATTGGAATATCTTTTGCAACATAAAGACAGAGAACTGCACCTGTTTTCGACTAATGGTTTAGTGGGTAGCCATTAGTTATTCCCCTCCCTGGGAATGGTTGTCCCAGGCAGCTCCAAAAGCAGTGGGCATCCATCAACTTGATCTACAGGGGAGAGGAGAGGGTAAGGAGGGGGTTTGGTCAGACTGGTCAGGTAGGGGAGAGGAGAGGGTCAAGGAGGGGGTTTGGTCAGTCTGGTCAGGTAGGGGAGAGGAGAGGGTCAAGGAGGGGGTTTGGTCAGTCTGGTCAGGTAGGGGAGAGGAGAGGGTCAAGGAGGGGGTTTGGTCAGTCTGGTCAGGTAGGGGAGAGGAGAGGGTCAAGGAGGGGGTTTGGTCAGACTGGTCAGGTAGGGGGAGAGGAGAGGGTCAAGGAGGGGGGTTTGGTCAGTCTGGTCAGGTAGGGGAGAGGAGAGGGTCAAGGAGGGGGTTTGGTCAGTCTGGTCAGGTAGGGGAGAGGAGAGGGTCAAGGAGGGGGTTTGGTCAGTCTGGTCAGGTAGGGGGAGAGGAGAGGGTCAAGGAGGGGGTTTGGTCAGTCTGGTCAGGTAGGGGAGAGGAGAGGGTCA
>NC_059222.1:35866709-35874209 GCF_020615455.1 Coregonus clupeaformis | reverse complement strand
AAGCACCCAGAAAACAGCACAGTCTGCAGTTTACGTTGTTATTTCTCTCTCTCGTCCCTCAGTCCCACCACTTAACCAGAGAATTAAAACATCAGCACATCTGACGAATTTAGGCAGCCAGGTCACCCGTGATACAAGTCAGTATTCAACGTCCATCCATGTCTGAGGACGTCGGGAAATTACGTGGAAACCGGCCACTAGGGGCAACAGTGAGCGCTGTTACCTTCAAGTAGGTTTTGGTTTTGCTAGGGCATTGTGAAAAGGGATATTAGATGGGTAGAAGCATCTGCCTCTGATTCCAAAGGTTGCAAATTCGAATCCAGCGATAGAAAGTCGTTTTTTATATTTTGTTTTAAGCCTATCCCAAACCTTAACCCTTACCTTAACCATTCAGAGTTAATGCCTAAACTTAAGAATTTGGAGTTAATGCCTAAACTTAACCCTAACCACTTCGAAATGTGATGTTTTGAACAACTTCTAAATTTGATGTTTGAGAAACATGGATGAACGTCTAATTCTAACGTGAGACTGTGAGAGCTGGTTGAATTTAGGACCCTGAACAGACAGCTTGGTTGGCCAGCAGATGTTGTGAAATGTCAGCCATGTCAATGGGACTATACAGTGAGGGAAAAAAGTATTTGATCCCCTGCTGATTTTGTACATTTGCCCACTGACAAAGACATGATCAGTCTATAATTTTAATGGTAGGTTGTTGTCACCTTCTCATCAAGCTGCTTGGCGATGGTCTTGTAGCCCATTCCAGCCTTGTGTAGGTCTACAATATTGTCCCTGACATCCTTGGAGAGCTCTTTCGTCTTGGCCATGGTGGAGAGTTTGGAATCTGATTGATTGATTGCTTATGTGGAAAGGTGTCTTTTATACAGGTAACAAACTGAGATTAGGAGCACTCCCTTTAAGAGTGTGCTCCTAATCTCAGCTCGTTACCTGTATAAAAGAAACCTGGGAGCCAGAAATCTTTCTGATTGAGAGGGGGTCAAATATTTATTTCCCTCATTAAAATGCAAATCAATTTATAACATTTTTGACATGCGTTTTTCTGGATTTTTTTGTTGTTATTCTGTCTTTCACTGTTCAAATAAACCTACCATTTAAATTATAGACTGATCATTTCTTTGTCAGTGGGCAAACGTACAAAATCAGCAGGGGATCAAATACTTTTTTCCCTCACTGTAAATATATTTATTAAAATATTAATACCATACAGTGGACACCTAAGTCTATAGGCCTATGCATGCAATGCCCTGATACATTTAGTACTCAAATCTCTGACAGCTGAACCGGTGGACAATTATTATTTTAGTAAAGTAGCCTAAAAAACTGTCACGATCGTCGTAATAAGTGGACCAAGGCACAGCGTGATATGCGTACATTTTTTTAATGCGTACTTTGCACAATACAACAAAACGAAACGTGAAGTCCTCGGTCATACAACACAAACCTAAACGGAACAAGATCCCACAAATGACAAGTGCACAACAGGCTGCCTAAGTATGGTTCCCAATCAGAGACAACGAGCCACAGCTGTCTCTAATTGGGAACCACCCCAGCCAACATAGAGACACATAAACTAGAACAAGAACATAGAAAACGAAACATAGAACCTAACACCCAGAAACTAACACATAGAAACTAACACCCTGGCTCAACATATAAGAGTCCCCAGAGCCAGGGCGTGACAAAAACATACATCGAAACACAAGTAATAGTGTTTTTGTAATATGTTATAGCTGTTTTTAAGGACACATAAATGTGGCTCATTCGGCCAACGTCTCTCGTTGATTGATGGCGCTGGCTGCGCCATGTCGGATCTGAATGCATACGGATGTTTCGTGTAGGTTTACGCTGGTGTGACAAAATATGAATGGTGGACAAAACGATTTGAACCATTTCCCTGTTTGACCGCTAGGTTTTATGGGTATTATGACTCAAACTGTGGTACTCTATAGGGATGAACTGTGAGTGACATCACTAAAGAAGACATGGGGTAAATGGAGTCTCAAGCTAGGTCTGACCACTTAGGTAAATTTAGAAGAGCTCTTGAACATTGTCCTCTTTCTCAGACACGCATACACATTTTACGTTTAAGTAATTTAGCAGACGCTCTTATCCAGAGTGACTTACAGTAGTGAGTACATAAATGTTGGTACTTTTGCGTACTGGTCACCCGTGTGAACTCTGGCATTGCAAATTCCATGTTCTACCAACTGAGCCACAAGAGACCACACACACACGCATGCAGGCACACACACACACACACACACACACACACACACACACACACACACACACACACACACACACACACACACACACACACACACACACACACACACACACACACACACACACACACACACACACACAAGGCAGGTCAATTAAGAAACAAAGGTTCTACGTGTTTTCTGACTAGTATGATGCCATTACAGCTTTTCAGTCCAACATCAGAGAGCCTTTAACCTGAGGCTGATGTGCTGATCAGTAAGGATAATGGTCTGTGATGTTCTGTTAACCTGAGGCTGATGTGCTGATCAGTAAGGATAATGGTCTGTGATGTTCTATTAACCTGAGGCTGATGTGCTGAGCAGTAAGGATAATGGTCTGTGATGTTCTGTTAACCTGAGGCTGATGTGCTGATCAGTAAGGATGTGGTCCTCTGTAACTCAGCTGGTAGAGCACGGTGCTTGTAACGCCAAGGTAGTGGGTTCGATCCCCGGGACCACCCATACACAAAACATTTTTATGCACGCATGACTGTAAGTCGCTTTGGATAAAAGCGTCTGCTAAATGGCATATTATATTATATTATAATGGTCTGTCATGTTCTGTTAACCTGAGGCTGATGTGCTGATCAGTAAGGATAATGGTCTGTGATGTTCTGTTAACCTGA
The DNA here is from genome assembly GCF_020615455.1 of Coregonus clupeaformis. Lineage (NCBI taxonomy): Eukaryota > Metazoa > Chordata > Actinopteri > Salmoniformes > Salmonidae > Coregonus > Coregonus clupeaformis. The sequence continues at coordinate 35,871,301 of NC_059222.1, read as the reverse complement.
GGCTGATGTGCTGATCAGTAAGGATAATGGTCTGTGATGTTCTGTTAACCTGAGGCTGATGTGCAGATCAGTAAGGATAATGGTCTGTGATGTTCTATTAACCTGTGGTCCTCTGTAGCTCAGCTGGTAGAGCACAGCGCTTGTATCGCCAAGGTAGTGGGTTTGATCCCCGGGACTACACAAAAATGTATGCACGCATGACTGTAAGTCGCTTTGGATAAAAGCGTCTGCTAAATGGCATATTATTATTATTATTATTACTGAGGCTGATGTGCTATTAGTAAGGATAATGATCTGTGATGTTCTGTTAACCTGAGGCTGATTTGCTGAGCAGTAAGAATAAAGGTCTGTGATGTTCTGTGTCACTGACTCAGACCTCATTATAATTCACCCAGATTATAACATTACTAATACGTTTCGCTACCTTCAAAGTGATGTCTGGGAAAGGGGTGGCTCTGACAAATTCCATGGGACCATTAAGGTTGAACAGAAACCTTTGGTGTGTCAGTATGTGTGTGTTATTGCAAAGGCTTGTGGGCGCTGTCTGCTGCCAGGTTCCACGGCAGAGATCTGATAACTTCACCAGAGCTTGAGCCAGCAATACATCCAGGAGCTAGACACACACACACACACATACACACACATACACACATTCTCTCTCTCTCTACAGGATTGCAGGCTCCTGTCCCACCATCCAGAGACTGAGCAGACGTCTCTCTCTCTGTAATAGAACAAGTGGAGGAGAGAAAGGAATGTTTTTAAAGAGGCACGTAGAGACTCTGTCTTCAGTGCATTTGGAGAGAAAGGAATGTTTTTACAGAGGCACGTAGAGACTCTGTCTTCAGTGCATTTGGAGAGAAAGGAATGTTTTTACAGAGGCACGTAGAGACTCTCTGTCTTCAGTGCATTTAGAGAGAAAGAAATGTTTTTACCAAGGCAAGTAGAGACTCTCTGTCTTCAGTGCATTTAGAGAGAAATGAATGTTTTTACAGAGGCAAGTAGAGACTCTCTGTCTTCAGTGCATTTAGAGAGAAAGGAATGTTTTTACAGAGGCACATAGAGACTCTGTCTTCAGTGCAATTTGAGAGAAAGGAATGTTTTTACAAAAGGCAAGTAGAGACTCTCTGTCTTCAGTGCATTTAGAGAGAAAGGAATGTTTTTACAGAGGCTAGAGACACTGTCTTCTGTGCATTTAGAGAGAAATGAATGTTTTTACAGAGGCAAGTAGAGACTCTCTGTCTTCAGTGCATTTAGAAAGAAAGGAATGTTTTTACAGAGGCACGTAGAGACTCTCTGTCTTCAGTGCATTTAGAGAGAAAGGAATGTTTTTACAGAGGCAAGTAGAGACTCTCTGTTTTCAGTGCATTTGGAGAGAAAGGAACGTTTTTACAGAGGCACGTAGAGGCTCTCTGTCTTCAGTGCAATTTGAGAGAAAGGAATGTTTTTACAGAGGCACGTAGAGACTCTCTGTCTTCAGTGCATTTAGAGAGAAAGGAATGTTTTTACAGAGGCAAGTAGGGACTCTCTGTCTTCAGTGCATTTAGAGAGAAATGAATGTTTTTACAGAGGCAAGTAGAGACTCTCTGTCTTCAGTGCATTTAGAGAGAAAGGAATGTTTTTACAGAGGCACGTAGAGACTCTGTCTTCAGTGCAATTTGAGAGAAATGAATGTTTTTACAAAAGGCAAGTAGAGACTCTCTGTCTTCAGTGCATTTAGAGAGAAAGGAATGTTTTTACAGAGGCTAGAGACACTGTCTTCTGTGCATTTAGAGAGAAATGAATGTTTTTACAGAGGCAAGTATAGACTCTCTGTCTTCAGTGCATTTAGAAAGAAAGGAATGTTTTTACAGAGGCACGTAGAGACTCTCTGTCTTCAGTGCATTTAGAGAGAAAGGAATGTTTTTACAGAGGCAAGTAGAGACTCTCTGTTTTCAGTGCATTTGGAGAGAAAGGAACGTTTTTACAGAGGCACGTAGAGGCTCTCTGTCTTCAGTGCAATTTGAGAGAAAGGAATGTTTTTACAGAGGCACGTAGAGACTCTCTGTCTTCAGTGCATTTAGAGAGAAAGGAATGTTTTTACAGAGGCAAGTAGGGACTCTCTGTCTTCAGTGCATTTAGAGAGAAATGAATGTTTTTACAGAGGCAAGTAGAGACTCTCTGTCTTCAGTGCATTTAGAGAGAAAAAAATGTTTTTACAGAGGCACGTAGAGACTCTCTGTCTTCAGTGCATTTAGAGAGAAAGGAATGTTTTTACAAAGGCAAGTAGAGACTCTGTCTTCAGTGCATTTGGAGAGAAAGGAATGTTTTTACAGAGGCACGTAGAGACTCTCTGTCTTCAGTGCATTTAGAGAGAATAAATGTATTTTTTCTCATGTCATTTCTCAGGCAGCTATCATTGTTTTCAGACGTTGTGTTTGTTGTTAGTGTCAGTCTGTGTGCCAGTAATGTACTATGGTGGTCTAGTTGGCATTTCTGCACTGTGAGATTTATAGTCAGAATAAATGGGTGATGGAGACTCATGGTCAATTCTCTGCTTTCTGTGGTGACTGCTTTCACATCAACATATCAACATGTCTACTGTTAAACACATCAGCATAACTCCTTTAAAAATGTAAAATCCCTGCACAGTCAGTCAGAACTCGACTCAGAAAGAAAATACCAGCTAAGGCCGACCACCAAATATGTAAAACACTGCATTGGCAACCCACAGAAATGTCTTGTTTGCCGTTTTGAGAAAGTGTAAATTCTGACATGTGGATTTGCTAAATTGAATATACTGTATCTCTGGCTCCCTGATACAAGTTGACACAGTCGATAAATCCTTAATGAACACAGGATTATATAGAGTATAAATCATGACCACTTAGACTGTTTTAACTGACAGGGAGAGAGGGAGAAGACAGGGAGAGAGGGAGAAGACAGGGAGAGAGGGAGAAGACAGGGAGAGAGGGAGAAGACAGGGAGAGAGGGAGAAGACAGGGAGAGAGGGAGAAGAGAGGGAGAGAGGGAGAAGACAGGGAGAGAGGGAGAAGAGAGGGAGAGAGGGAGAAGACAGTGAGAGAGGGAGAAGACAGGGAGAGAGGGAGAAGACAGGGAGAGAGGGAGAAGAGAGGGAGAGAGGGAGGAGAGGGAGAGAGGGAGAAGACAGGGAGAGAGGGAGAAGAGAGGGAGAGATGGAGAAGAAGGGAGGGAAGGAGAAGACAGGGAGAGAGGGAGAAGAGAGGGAGAGAGGGAGAAGACAGGGAGAGAGGGAGAAGACAGGGAGAGAGGGAGAAGACAGGGAGAGAGGGAGAAGAGAGGGAGAGAGGGAGGAGAGGGAGAGAGGGAGAAGACAGGGAGAGAGGGAGAAGAGAGGGAGAGGGAGAAGAGAGGGAGAAGACAGGGAGAGAGGGAGAAGAAGGGATGGAAGGAGAAGACAGGGAGTGAGGGAGAAGAAGGGAGGGAAGGAGAAGACGGAGAGAGGGAGAAGAGAGGGAGAAGAGAAGGAGGGAAGTTAAGAAGAGGGTGAGAGGCTAACTGAGTGGGAGGTTTGAAGAGGGGGAGAGAGTTTGAGAGAGAGAGAGAGATAAAGCATGAGAGAGAGAGAGAGAGAGAGAGAGAGAGAGAGAGAGAGAGAGAGAGAGAGAGAGAGAGAGAGAGAGAGAGAGAGAGAGAGAGAGGGGGGGGGGTTTGGCAGAAGGAGAGAGAATGCATGGTGTTGGTCTCTCATTAACTCTCAGGGTTTACAATTATCCCTGGACACGCACACACAAACACAACCGACCGACCCCCCGCGATCCCGGAGCCTAATCCAATCAGACGGCAGCACCGGGGGGCTATGTAAGCGCTGGCCAATCGTATTAAAGCATGCTAACAGGATTATGGGCGGTTTACCAAGCTGATTTCACCGCTGTGCTGTCAATTCACTCCACCTACACTATCCTATTTCTGTTGTCACTTCTCTCTCTCAATTCAATTTCAATTCAATTTCTCTCTCTCTCTCTCTCTCTCTCTCTCTCTCTCTCTCTCTCTCTGTCTCTGTCTCTGTCTCTGTCTCTGTTCTCTCTCTCTCAATTCAATTCAATTTAAGGGCTTTATTGGCATTGGGAAACGTGTGTTAACATTGCCAAAGCAAGTGAAGTAGATAGTAAACAAAAGTGAAATCAACAATAAATATTAACAGTAAACATTACACTCAGAAGTTTCAAAAGAATAAAGACATTTCAAATGTCATATTATGTATATATACAGTGTTGTAACAATGTGCAAATAGTTAAAGTACAAATGGGAAAATAAATAAACATAAATATGGGTTGTATTTACAATGGTGTTTGTTCTTCACTGGTTGCCCTTTTCTTGTGGCAACAGGTCACAAATCTTGCAGCTGTGATGGCACACTGTGATTTTTCACCCAGTAGATAAGGGAGTTTATCTCTCTCTCCCTTTCTGTCTGTTTCTTTCTCTATCCTGTCTGGCAGTGTAACAGTGAGATAGTGAGCTACAGCCATAAAGCATAGAGGTTTCAGTCATTAAAGCTGTTACACTGCTTTGTTGCATTGTATTGTTCTGGTCCCTGTTCTCCTGCAATGGAAGCTTCTCTCATCTCATCTCTC
>NC_059222.1:35851709-35861709 GCF_020615455.1 Coregonus clupeaformis | reverse complement strand
AACTCTCCAAGCCTGCATAACAGACTCATAAAATGGAGTCAGGCCAGGCAACTCACCCCCCTCCAGCTTTAAGAGGAAAAGGTGCTTGTCTAAGCCCAAACAGCCCGCTCTCCTCATCAATGTGTAGGCTGTGTCAACCCAGCTAGAACCGTCACTGTACAACAGTCTCTGTGCTGCTTGAAGCCGGAAAGCCATGATCCTGGAAGAAATGTCCACCAGGCCTTGCCCACCCTCGTGCAGTGGCAAGTACAGGGCTGAAGCTTTAATCCAATGTTGTCCAGACCAGAAGAAGTTGACAAGGGTCCTCTGAAGCTCTTGTATCAGACCCTTTGGTGGCTGTAAAATCATTAGTCTGTGCCACAGGGTAGAGGCAGCAAGATTATTAGCTACCAGTACCCTTCCCCTATAAGACAGCTGGGGCAGCACCCATTTCCATCTTGACAGTCTGGCACACACTTTCTCCACTACACCCTCCCAGTTCTTTTTCTGAAAGACATCGGAGCCTAGAAAACCCCCCAAAGTCTTCATCCCATCTCTGCCCCACTGAAGCCCCCTGGTAACCGTGGAGCGGACCCCATCTGAAGCTGGCCTGCCCACAGCGCTTCACTCTTTCCCCAATTGACTCTAGCTGAGGAGGCCCCCTCATACACCTTTAAAGCGTCTGAGAGAACCTTAACATCCTCACCCCCTGTAATAAAAACTGTCACGTCATCTGCATACGCAGACAGTGCTATCGTGGGACCCTTCATTACACCTGGCACAGAGAAACCAGTAAGCTTCGCTCTTAAAAAAACAAAGCATTGGTTCAATCGCCAGACTATATAACTGCCCTGAAATTGGGCATCCCTGCCTGATGCCCCTTTGGACAGGGATGGGACAACTCAAACCACCCCCCACCTTCACCATACAGGAGGCCCCAGCATACAGTAAATTCATCCAAGACAAAAAAACATCCCCAAACCCAAAGGCTTTCATTGTTTTAAACAAGTACTGGTGGTCCACACGATCAAAAGCCTTCTCCTGATCCAAAGAAAGTAAACCCACATTTACATCAGACAGTTTACAAATGTCTAAAACATCTCTTATTAGAAACAAGTTGTCAACAATAGAGCGATCAGGTACACAGTAGGACTGGTCCTTGTGGACCAACAATCCCAGATACTCTTTCAACCTGTTTGAGAGACACTTAGAAACAATTTTATATTCTGCACACAGCAAAGCAACAGGTCTCAATTTTTTATGAGAGCCAAATCCCCCTTTTTGGCAACAGTGAAAGTACCGCACGTTGACAAGATACAGGAAGAGAGCCCTCATGAAAAGATTCACACACCACTTCATAAAAATCCTCCCCAATAGACCCCCAAATGTGCTTATAAAACTCAGATGGTAAACCATCAATGCCAGGGGCTCGGCCTGTTGAGAGCTGCATAACTGCTGTGGACAGCTCTTGTAGTGTAATGTCAGAGTCCAATGCGACTCTTTGCTCAGGTCCCAATTGAGGAAGACTGTGTAACAACTGTTCAGCACACAGAGAGTCACAATCCTCCGCCTTATAGAGGGCAGAATAGAAATCCACGGCATGTTGACGCATTTCACTGTCATCCGTGGTCACCTTCCCATCAGGGAGACGAAGGCAGACCATCTGTTTACGTTGCAATGTCGACTGTCCTAGGTTTAAAAAAAAAGCACTAGGAGCATCCATATCCTTGAGGGAAGCGAAACGAGACCTAATCAAGGCACCCTTCACTCTTTCATGCAGAAACGACCTCAGTTCATGTTTCTTGTCCTGTAAATTCATGACTAGTCCGGGGTCATTCTGAGTGAGCAACTTCAATTCAATAGATTTAATGTCCTGTTCAAGGGCCCTGATAGTCTCTTTAACTTCAATTCGAGACAGAGCAGTATACTGTTGACAAAATAATCGTATTTGGGCCTTCCCAACCTCCCACCATTGTCTCAAGGACTCAAAATTCCCTTTTGTAACCCTCAATTTTTCCCAAAACAACAAAAACCTTTCACAAAACATGACATCATGTAACAATTTAACATTAAAATACCAATAAGATGAAGACCTTCGTGGACAGGACAAGTGAATATCAACAGTGACAATATGGTGATCAGAGAAACCCACAGGAGTAATGTCACACCTTCCAACCCTACTACAGTATTGCTCAGATACATACAACCTGTCTAACCTTGCTGCACTGACATGACCTTCATTAACTTTTAGCCATGTGTACTGCCTAATTTTTGCATTCCTTACTCTCCACACATCAGAAAGCTCAAACTCAGTTAATAGACCAGACAGACAAATTGCTGACCGCAGGTGAGGTTCTTCAGCGGTGCGAACAACAGTAAAATCCACTGTACAGTTCCAGTCCCCCCCTAAAACCATACACCCCTCTTGGTCACACTGTCTTAAGGTTTCCTTTATTTTATCAAAACCAGCAATACGCTCTGTACCCTCATTAGGAGCATAAACATTCAAAAAAACAAACAAAAACCCCATAACATCCACCTTGACCAATAAAACCCGACCCTTGACAATCTCTGTTGTAGATACCACAGTCACCCCTAAGCCTGAAGAAAACAAGATTGCCACCCCAGCACTGAAATTAGTACCATGACTGAAAAAGGAAAAGCAGAAGATACCACAGAGAAACCAGACAAAGAGAATAGAACACCCTATGAGGCATAATCATCATCATTATTAAAATTTTCTCTTAACCTGACCACGTTTCCCACCACCTTTTGCTGCTGCAACAGCAGTAACACATTTCCTCAAGCGAAACCGCTTCTTCTCACTCAACTGGTCTAACCCCACCGTCTTCTGTAACATCACAGCTGACCTCACAAACTTATCAACATCAAAATAATCTGCCAATTTGACAGATTTCCCAAAAGTCTGACCCAGAAACCCATTTACCTCCTCTAGATCGTAAATTGAGTCCTCACCAGCTGATATCGTATCAAGAGAGATATCCATCTCCTTCTCCTGATCCTCCTCAACTGAGGCCACAGACCACTGACTCCCCTCTACCACATCCCTTTCAACACTCCCCACTTGCACCCCATCACTCGTACCAGGCATCTCCTCCACTACCTGGGAGACTAGCCCCACCTGAACCCCATTACTCGTAGTGGGCATCTCCTCCACTACCTGGGAGACTAGCCCCACCTGAACCCCATTACTCGTAGTGGGCATCTCCTCCACTACCTGGGAGACTAGCCCCACCTGAACCCCATTACTCGTAGTGGGCATCTCCTCCACTACCTGGGAACCTAGCTCCACATGAACCCCCCCCTGTACCCTAGCACTCATAGTGGGCATCTCGTCCACTACCTGGGAGATTAGCTCCACATGTACCCCCTCCTGTACCACAGCACTCGTACTGGGCACCTCCTCACCAGTCTGAGGAAATGGCCCTTCAGATGCATCCTTACCTTCTACAACAATTTTTTCCTGCTGCATAACATTTCCCTCTGGTACAAGTTGCACCTCTGTGCCCTCAACACGGACAACTTGTTCCTCAGCAACAGATGCGTGTGGCTGCTCTACCACTGTCAGCCCACCTCTTCCTACATCAGTGGGCCCAGGCGTTACGAGGACCACCTGCGCCCCTCCCTCTGCCTTCTCCCTTTTCGGGCAAGCATGTCGCTTATGACCAACATCTCCACACTCAAAACACCGTTGACTACCCGTACTAGCATAAGCCATATACAGTCTATTGTCATACTTGACTTTAAACGATAACTCCAAAGTCTGCTCCGGTGAGTCCAAAAACATAAACACCTGTCGCCGAAACGACATAATCTGTTTCAACGCCGGGTGTTTGCAACCCAATGGGACAACCTTAATTGAACTTGCAAACTTCCTGTCACGATCGTCTAGAACAGATGAAGAGGACCAAGGCGCAGCGTTGCAGGCAAACATACTCATTTATTAGTGAAACGCGATCAAAACAACAAAAGACGGTAACGTGACAGTAAACGGTCAAACACAACCAACACGAAACAAGAACCCACAAACACAAAGTGAAAACAGACAGTTTAAATATGGCTCCCAATCAGAGACAACCAGCAAACAGCTGACACTCGTTGCCTCTGATTGGGAGTCACTTAGGCCAACACAGAAAACAACAACCTAGAACACCCAACATAGAAACAACCCACACAGAACGAACACACCCTGGCTCAACATACAGAGTCCCGGAGCCAGAGCGTGACAGTACCCCCCCCTAAAGGCGCGGACTGCGACCGCGCCTCAAAAAGAGCAAAACAGGGGAGGGCTGGGTGGGCATACCTCCTCGGCGGCGGTTCCGGCTCCGGGCTTGACCACCACCCCTCCATAATCCCCCCGTAGCGCCCCTGGTCCGGTCTGACCCCGCTGGCTGGATCTGGACTGGACATCAACGGAGCAGATTGCTTAAGCTCCGTTGTGGAGCAGCTGACCTGTACCTGATCAGGCACCGGACTGACGACGCGCACCCCTGGCTTGGCGCGTGAGGCAGGAACGGACCGGACCTGGCTGACGATGCGCACCCCTGGCTTGGTGCGTGGAGCAGCAACGGACCGGACCGGGCTGACGATACGCACCCCTGGCTTGGTGCGTGGAGCCGGAACGGGCCTCACCGGACTGACGACTCGCATCCCTGGCTTGGTGCGAGTAGCAGGAACAGGCCGGGTCGGGCTGGCGACGCGCACCGTAGGTTTGGTGCGAGTGGCAGGAACAGGCTGGGTCGGGCTGGCGACGCGCACCGTAGGTTTGGTGCGAGTGGCAGGAACAGGCCGGACCGGGCTGGCGACGTGCACCGTAGGTTTGGTGCGAGTGGCAGGAACAGGCCGGACCGGGCTGGCGACGCGCACCGTAGGTTTGGTGCGAGTGGCAGGAACAGGCCGGGTCGGGCTGGCGACGCGCACCGTAGGTTTGGTGCGAGTGGCAGGAACGGGCCGGACAGGGCTGACGAAACGCACCACAGACTTGGTGCGGGGAGCAGGAACAGGCCGGGCCGGGCTGGCGACGCGCACCACAGACTTGGTGCGGGGAGCAGGAACAGGCCGGACCGGGCTGGCGACGTGCACCATAGGCTCGGTGCGGGGAGCAGGAACAGGCCGGGCCGGGCTGACGACACGCACCACAGGCTCGATGCGAGGAACAGGAACAGGCCGGACCGTACTGGGGACACACACCACTGGCCCTACGCAGGGATCAGGAACGGGCCGGACCGGACTGGTAACACACCCCAGTACCTCTCGCCGTGCCTCCACACTTTCCCTCTCCTCTGTGACCAGTGGCCCCCTTAACCTGGCGGCCTCCTCTGCACACCCGCTGGACCGCTCCATCGCGGCCTCCGGCTGCCCCGTAGTCCACGTCGTGAGCCCCCCCCAAAATTTTCTGGGGTTCTCTCCTCCCCGTGGACCAGGCCTCCCTAGTTCTCGCCAGACTCTCACTCCACTGCTTCAAAGTCCAACCTCTCTGTTCTTCACTTGGCTTGGCCCAGTCAAGACTCTTAATCCATTGCTCCATAGACCAGCCTCTCTTCTCTTCACTTAGCGGGGCCCAGTCGAAACTCCTACTCCACTGATCCCAGGTCCTTCCTCTCTCCTCTTCACGCTGCTTGGTCCCGTTTTGGTGGGTTCTTCTGTCACGATCGTCTAGAACAGATGAAGAGGACCAAGGCGCAGCGTTGCAGGCAAACATACTCATTTATTAGTGAAACGCGATCAAAACAACAAAAGACGGTAACGTGACAGTAAACGGTCAAACACAACCAACACGAAACAAGAACCCACAAACACAAAGTGATAACAGACAGTTTAAATATGGCTCCCAATCAGAGACAACCAGCAAACAGCTGACACTCGTTGCCTCTGATTGGGAGTCACTTAGGCCAACACAGAAAACAACAACCTAGAACACCCAACATAGAAACAACCCACACAGAACGAACACACCCTGGCTCAACATACAGAGTCCCGGAGCCAGAGCGTGACACTTCCCAAAGCGCAATAACTCGCGCTCAATAGCTCATTTGGAATAAACGGCGGTACATTTGAAATCGTTACCCTTGTTGACGGAGAAAAAAGCGCCGTAACTTGAATAAACATTCCTTTAAGAAGTACGCCATGCACAACCATACGATCAACAAGGCGCTCTTCTTTAAGAAATACCACCACCGCTTTATTCATCCGTGACGCATAAGCAACATTCTCATATCCTACCTTCTCTCCTACGGCGACAGGAACCTCCTCCACCGTGACAGTAGCTTCAGTAACACACCTAAAGCCGTGCCGAAGTGACAGGGACGGCGTCCCCATTCGGGCCGCCATCCCCACCAAAATCAGGGTAATTTCGACACGAAAAACAATATACTTAATTCTACCACAACAAGAAAATAGAAATAATAACCTTAATCATGCATAGAAGAAAAAAGGATATCACCAAGAAAAGGAAAACCCAGGATATCTAACTCTACACAACACTCGCACTTAGCACTCACTCAAACAATTCCCAGCAGCACCAAACACTCCCAGCATGCAGAGAGAGAGAGAGAGAGAGAGAGAGAGAGAGAGAGAGAGAGAGAGAGAGAGAGAGAGAGAGAGAGAGAGAGAGAGAGAGAGAGAGAAAGAGAGAGAGAGAGATGGAGAGAGAGAGCGAGAGAGAGAGAAAGAGAGAGAGATAGAAATGGAGAGCGAGAGAGAGAGAAAGAGAGAGAGATAGAAATGGAGAGAGAGAGAGCGAGAGAGAGAGAGAGAGAGAGAGAGAGAGAGAGAGAGAGAGAGAGAGAGAGAGAGAGAGAGAGAGAGAGAGAGAGAGAGAGAGAGAGAGAGAGAGAGAGAGAGAGAGAGAGAGAGAGAGAGAGAGAGAGAGAGAGAGAGAGAGAGAGATGGACGGAAAGAGAGAGATGGAGGGAAAGAGGGAGGGAGAGAGAGAGAGGGGGGGAGGGAGAGAGAGAGAGAGGGGGAGGGAGGGAAGGAGAGAGAGAGAGATGGACGGAAAGAGAGAGATGGAGGGAAAGAGGGAGGGAGAGAGAGAGAGAGAGAGGGAGAGAGAGAGGGAGGGAAAGAGGGAGGGAGAGAGAGAGAGGGGGGAGGGAGGGAGAGAGAGAGAGGGGGAGGGAGGGAAGGAGAGAGAGAGAGAGAGAGAGAGAATGAGAGAGAAAGAGGGGGGAGGGAAAGCGAGAGAGAGAGAGAGAGAGAGAGAGAAAGAGAGAGAGATGGAGAGAGAGAGAGAGAGAGGGAGGGAGAGAGAGAGAGAGAGAGGGGGGGGGGATATGGTGTGTGTGTCTTCTGTAAGCCTATGTAAAGGAGGCCATGAGTGTTCTCTTTACGTCTGTTGGGCTGTGGGAGTAAGACAGGAGCTCCTTTTGTTTCACAGTAAGAGGGGCAGCTTCTCTCTGAATGAGGTTAGAACACCATTAACCAGAAAACAAAGACATGCTAATTAAAATTATGACTACTAGTGTTTCTCTCTCTCTCCCTTTCCTTCCTCCCCTCCACTCACTCCATCTCTCACTCTACACCTCTCGCTCTACACACACACACACACACACACACACACAAACCCTCTCTCTCACACACATGCAAACTTTCACTCCAGCCTTATGTATTCACCATGTAGGTCCTAACAGGACCTCTCTTGCCTGTTTGGAGGGTTTTTGTGCAGGCACTGAGTTGGATACCTCTCACTAGGTCTCACAAGGGTCCTTAGGGAACGTTTTAGCATGAGTGAACACCAAATAATACAGCTACCTACTATACTGTAGCCCTCTGCATGACGCTCCACACCTAGGGCTTTTTGGCACTGATACAGCTATACAGATGAATGACTTGTGTTTTTTCTCTTCATCTTTTCATCTTGATGAAGAATATAATGCCGCTACAGAGAGTTTAGTCCTCAGGAAGCTTTTACTCACAGCTGAGTGGTTTGCTCAGCTCTTTGTTAGGAACTACTGTACGATGAAGTACAAAAAGGCCATTTCATTCAGACTAAAATAGCTTTTTCCTTTGTGCATAGTTGCTATTCATGTTAAAGAGCATGTATGCACGCATGACTGTAAGTCGCTTTGGATAAAAGCGTCTGCTAAATGGCATATTATTATTATTATTATGAAGGAAACTCAGCTCATCCACCACCAATGTGTCATAATGCTCTCACAGTGTTGTCATCCTACATAGCCCTCTATCTATCCTGGCTGGGTGGTTTTTCTCCTACATAGCCCTCTATCTATCCTGGCTGGGTGGTTTTTCTCCTACATAGCCCTCTATCGATCCTGGCTGGGTGGTTTTTCTCCTACATAGCCCTCTATCGATCCTGGCTGGGTGGTTTTCCTCCTACATAGCCCTCTAACGATCCTGGCTGGGTGGTTTTCCTCCTACATAGCCCTCTATTGATCCTGGCTGGGTGGTTTTCCTCCTACATAGCCCTCTATCTATCCTGGCTGGGAGGTTTTCCTCCTACATAGCCCTCTATCTATCCTGGCTGGGTGGTTTTTCTCCTACATAGCCCTCTATTGATCCTGGCTGGGTAGTTTTCCTCCTACATAGCCCCCTATCTATCCTGGCTGGGAGGTTTTCCTCCTACATAGACCTCTATCTATCCTGGCTGGGTGGTTTTTCTCCTACATAGCCCTCTATCTATCCTGGCTGGGTGGTTTTTCTCCTACATAGCCCTCTATCTATCCTGGCTGGGTGGTTTTCCTCCTACATAGCCCTCTATCGATCCTGGCTGGGTGGTTTTTCTCCTACATAGCCCTCTATCGATCCTGGCTGGGTGGTTTTCCTCCTACATAGCCCTCTATTGATCCTGGCTGGGTGGTTTTCCTCCTACATAGCCCTCTATCTATCCTGGCTGGGAGGTTTTCCTCCTACATAGCCCTCTATCTATCCTGGCTGGGTGGTTTTTCTCCTACATAGCCCTCTATTGATCCTGGCTGGGTAGTTTTCCTCCTACATAGCCCCCTATCTATCCTGGCTGGGAGGTTTTCCTCCTACATAGACCTCTATCTATCCTGGCTGGGTGGTTTTTCTCCTACATAGCCCTCTATCTATCCTGGCTGGGTGGTTTTTCTCCTACATAGCCCTCTATCTATCCTGGCTGGGTGGTTTTCCTCCTACATAGCCCTCTATCTATCTTGGCTGGGTGGTTTTTCTCCTACATAGCCCTCTATCGATCCTGGCTGAGTGGTTTTCCTCCTACATAGCCCTCTATCTATCCTGGCTGGTGGTTTTCCTCCTACATAGCCCTCTATCTATCCTGGCTGGGTGGTTTTTCTCCTACATAGCCCTCTATCTATCCTGGCTGGGTGGTTTTCCTCCTACATAGCCCTCTATCTATCTTGGCTGGGTGGTTTTTCTCCTACATAGCCCTCTATTGATCCTGGCTGGGTAGTTTTCCTCCTACATAGCCCCCTATCTATCCTGGCTGGGAGGTTTTCCTCCTACATAGACCTCTATCTATCCTGGCTGGGTGGTTTTTCTCCTACATAGCCCTCTATCTATCCTGGCTGGGTGGTTTTTCTCCTACATAGCCCTCTATCTATCCTGGCTGGGTGGTTTTCCTCCTACATAGCCCTCTATCTATCTTGGCTGGGTGGTTTTTCTCCTACATAGCCCTCTATCGATCCTGGCTGAGTGGTTTTCCTCCTACATAGCCCTCTATTTATCCTGGCTGGTGGTTTTCCTCCTACATAGCCCTCTATCTATCGTGGCTGGGTGATGTGTGTGTTAGCTTCTAGAGGTTGGGTAACAGTGTCTTTGATCTAACGTCCTCATGTTGTTGTCTTCACAGAGATCTGAGTGAAAACAACATCCAGTCTATCCCCAGGAAGGCATTCAGAGGAGCTACAGACATCAAGAACCTGTGAGTGACTTTTCAGTCTCAGTATCAGATTAGTAAATTAATGAAGAAATGATGAATTGATGGATGAATAAATTAATGGATGGATGGATGAATGGATAAATGTGTCTGTGTGTGTCAGTGTGTGTCTGTGTGTGTCAG